>NW_026014341.1:0-14555 GCF_020379485.1 Brassica napus | reverse complement strand
TATGTTTGCGTGTGAAATTTGTGGCCTAGTCTGTCCGTCTTCCTGAATAGTCTGAACTGTAAACTGGATATGTGTTCAACACATTAAATGGTTGTGTGGTTTCAGACTACTTACAACGGCTTTATTGAATTAGAAAATTTAATAGTTGAAAGCCTACAATGGCTTGTTGAAAAAGCAATTGAATCTAGGTGTATTCAATTATGTCGAAAGAATTCAACAATGTTGAATCGTTGGAGATGCGCCCAAAGTGGACCTCCAACGACATTGTCATTAAACCAGTGCCAATAAAATTTTCTGATTTGTTCTTTTTTCCTCTCAATTATTCAAAATTAATTTATCTTTTAAACTTTATTTTTAAGAAATTATTTTTATATCAAAATTCATCATCTTTCTTACTCTATAAATAGAAACGTGTTTCATTTGATTTTGGATACAGAAAAAAAAAACTCATCTCTTTCTAATATAATATTTTTACAATCAAAAAATCAAAAATCAAATTTATTTATTAAAATAAAAATAGTTATCTTTCTACTACAATAAAAATAAAAAATCAATTATTTTTTTTACTTTTACGCATTGTAATTTAACTTTAGGGAAAATTTGGATAAATGCACTTCAGTAAGAATATAATTGAAAAATACACCCTTGTTTAAGCTTTTTGAAAAATACACTTATTTATATATAAATTTACCAATTGCTCAATCTTAATATTTCTCATTCCTATTAAACCATTTAAAAATAATAATTTAAAAAAATCGTTAGAGAATATTTTGTTTAATATACTACACAATATCTTTCACATATCTTCTTATATATCTTAAATGTATTTTTTATTATTTTGAAAAAAAAAAAGAACGCAAGACGCATCTCGTCTTCTTGAACCCTGAGTTATTTGTCATCATGTACTACTCAAAGTCACACTTGTGTGTGGCATATCCAGAGAGCTTGCTCAAGATGTGAATGTTTTGGAGAAACATCAATAGCTCGAAATAACACGGAAACAAGCTTGCTCTCTCATGCTCAAGATGTCATGTACAGACACAATCGTGCCCGTACGTTGCGACTTTGGAATTTGATGTTTTTATATTCTAAACTTTTTTCTGTTCTAAACGTTTTTTCTGCAAATTTGGTTTTGGTTACTCTAGGTGTTTGATAACTGTTTTAGTTTTTATTTTGCAATAAGGTTGATTATTTCGAACTGATCCCGTCTGTTTGCATTGAGAAGCCACTTGAACTGCACAATGTTTTGGGTAGACAATCTTGTTTCTTCGGAAGTCTCGTTTAATTTTGGAAGAAAGAACAACACAGTTGTTTTGTTTCAAATGATAATGCCATTGTGTTTTGTGAAACTAAGAATGTGAAACCAATGATAATTAGTGTTCTTTTTTTCATATTCAAAGTAAAACAAAATAAACACATATGTGAATATCATATTAGAAGAACTTACTTGGTCTGGCTTCAAGAAAGAATGAAATTTTGTATAGAAGAGACGTGACTTGTGTTTATATAAAGTTAACCAAATAAATTAAAATCTATATAAACTGTGTTTTCGTACTTTTCTTATTAATTTTAAAATTTATATATAAATTATTGAAATGTCAAATTGAGGTACAAAAGTAAATTCACATTAAAGAAAGTGTAGTTTTCAAAAAAAAAATAAAGACAGTGTATTTTTTAAATTTCAAATCTTAAATAGGGTATTTGCAAATTATCTCTTAATTTTATTCAATAATTATTAATATAATTAAAAAAAACATTAAGAAAACAAAATTATTTAAAATAATAATTATAGGATAAGATGTTAGAATAAAATTCAACAAACCATTGTATGAGTTAAAAATGAATGAGTGTTGAATTATTAGATAGAATACTGAAAAAATGATTTGGAAAGAGAAGATACGGAGGTGTTGAATTGTTAAAACCATTACATTAAACCTAGACATCAGTTTGGGAAATTTGTGTGGGAGTCTGATGCGTCGTATTTATTGGTCCTTATTCTATTCTTTATTATTTTCTACTTTCCTGTTGGGTCTGATGTTTTTTTACATTTTTAGTGGGTTAAACTTCAGGTGTTATTGTATTTTAGTTAATTTGAAAATTATCTTTATAAATTTGTATGTTTATAGATTCTTTTAAATCCGGATGTTTAATAATCTTAAAAAATTCATATGTTATTTTCTCTAAGTTATTGTAACTTGTTAAAATCACTGCAAAATTTATTTACGAACATTTAGTTTTAGTTAAGATTTGAAATTCATAACGCAAAACATAGGATTTCTTAAAAGAAAATTTTAAAAGTATGATCAATCACTTCACATTTATTAAATGGGAAGAATGTATATCTATCCACGGATTTGGAATTTTCTTTAATCATTTCAGTTTACCTAACACTTTTCCGCTGAATATTCAATTTGGTTTAAGAGCAAAACTTTCAATTATCTAAATTACATATATATCTTGACTTATAGAAGACAAATCTCTGTAGACAAAAAAAATAGAAGACAAATCTCTATGAAAATTAGATTATAAATTTAGGAAATTTTCAACCAAAACGACGTGGAACCTAATGCGAGAAACTAGTTAAAGAGAAGAAGATGGTTTCAAAGGAGTTTGGTTTTCTTATGTGATTCCGAATATTATTATTTTTGGGTAAACATGTTAAAATTATTTTTCATGCGGAACAGAGAAATTATTGATGTTTAATTGATTCTGTATCTATTGGTATTATTTGCAAAACATCCTGATTTTTTTTTTTTTTTGGTAAAAGAACATCCTGACTTTCTAAACATTTGGATGTTTGAATCAGAAATAATCTGGCAAGTGGCCAATTTAGCCTAGTCCTTTCGAGGAACTTTAAAAGAAGGTTAATTTCAACGAGTTTAGCCTAGCATTAGTAACTGTCTGCTAACTGATGACTAAAAGAAATTGGCTCGTATTTTATTTTCATCATGGTTTCACTACACCAATTTATTATTGGGAAAATAAAATTGCCAAAACGGAACAAAAATTTAAGATGGTTATCCCCTTAATATAATATCATCACTAAGATGTCCCAATAGTATAATATTTTTCAGAATCCCAAAACTAACCTTTCATTAATCAAATTAAATATAAATTAAAATCATTTTAAAAAGTTTAATGAAAAAAAAAAACAAATTAAAAAGGCAAAAAAGAAATGTAAAAATAATTAAAAAAAGGGAACAAAAGACATGAAACCAAATATCTCGTAACCCTAATCTTCTTCCATATCAAAATCCTCCACATCCATTCTTTTAAAATCTTCTAAGGTAAAATTTGATTCCAATAATAATAGCCTACCTCCTTTGTCATCAGCCGAAAAAACTCATCATGTGGTTGCACCAAATTCCCAAACACCACATGTTGTATAGATATGCATCATAGAACAAGAGTTTGTGAAAATCACAAGACAACCTATGGAGAAATCATAGATTCATGAAGAAGAAAAGAAAAAAATCATTATTTTTTATGTTTTGGCAAAGCAAATCGATCAAAACATGTTTTAGGAAGTTATAATATTTTTAGAATATTTTCTTAACAAAACTTCCTTAATTTTCGAAAAATAGGTTTTCTTATCCGTAGAATGCACTTTATACAATGAGTAGAACCATGACAAAATCTTGAATGCAATTTCTACCTCATGTAGACGTACTGTTTGTATTTAGATTTCGCATTCCCGAAATTCTAGAATACTTCATAAAAATAGAAACGGCATTCGAGAGAAAAGTAGATATCTTTACAATTAGTATAATTCACATTTCTCATATTTAGAATTTAAATTAAAAGTAGATTTTTCGTTCTAAAAAAGTAGTAGATGTACTTGTTTATTCTGAAATTCGTTTTCTACTAACACATTTTCCGTAGAAAACGCATTCTACTTTTAGTATAGAACGTAATTTAAAATTTTATTTATCAATTTTTCAACAAAAAAATATATGTGTTTGTGTATATCGGTTGTTTTATTAATTGTTTATATTTTTAATAATTTGATTCATAAAACTATTTATTTTATTAAGTTTCAGAAATGGAAAAGGTAAAAGGGAGACAAAATAGACAAATTTGATTTTATACCAAAGAGACAACCATCCTAAATTTTGTTCCGTTTTGACAATTTTCCCTTTATTTTATGCATAAGGTTCATTGTTTTGTAATTCGTCCATTTGATTTTAACTATCATTTGTTTTTTTTCAGGAAAGTAAGAAGTGTAAATTTTCAATTCAACTTTTAATTGAATACTGAAGTCACTAGTAGTATTTATTATTTTTGTAAAGATAAAAGAGAAATTTTATCAAAAATTATATTAAATTCATAAAATGACATTTATTTTATAATATTTTAAAAATATATTAATTGAAATGATTGAAAACTATATTTAATATGAAAAAAAAAGAACATACAATTAATAGTCAAAATACTTGTTTGTTTAATTTGTGGTTTGTTTACATGAATAACAGTAAAAATAATCCAAATTTTGAAACTTGGCAAATTTTAGTGGTTTTAGAACAAATCAATTCCAGTTTTACAAAAAAATATAATTAGTTGAAAAGTAAATGAAAAACAGTTAATGAGTTACCAATTGTTTATTGAGTTCCTCTCATAATGTTGTGAAAAGTTCTCATAAGAATTTTTTTCAAACTTTTTTTTTTGGTAAAAATGTAAAGATATTATTACCAACTTTATTTCTTGTCTTTTAAAGATATTATTACCAACTTTATTTCTTGCTTTCACGCTGTAACGGTGAAGAGTGGAAGGAGCGGCGCGAGTTAGCCGTGCGTGAGCTGTTCTGCCTCAAAAAGGTTCACTCTTTTAGGCATATTCGAGAGGAAGAATGTAACTTTCTAGTCAAGAAACTGTCGGAATCCGCCGCGGATGGGTCTCCCGTTGACTTAAGCAAAGCCCTTTTCTGGCTAACCGCGAGTATCCTGTATCTGTTTCGAGTTGCCTTCGGACAAAACTTCCACGAGAGCAAGTTTATCGATAAAGAGAAGATCAAAGAGCTAGTGTTCGAAGCAGAGACTGCCCTAGGTAGTTTCACTTGCTCTGATTTCTTCCCAGTTGCTGGACTTGGATGGCTCGTTGACTGGCTTTCAGGACAACACAAGCGGCGCAATGATGTTTTCTTCAAGCTTGATGATCTGTTTCAACGTGTGATCGATGATCATTTGACTCTTGAAGATCATAAGATCACCAAGACATCATCGACTCTATGTTGGATATGATTCATAAACAAGGCCAAAATGGTTCCTTGAATCTCACGGTAGATCATATCAGAGGTGTCTCCTGGTAAGTTAAGATTTCTCCATCTTCTTTAAACACATTGGCATGGAAACTGAATATATAATTCTAAATACTAACTTATTTATCTTACTTATTAGAAGAAAAAAAAGACTTAGTTTATCTTGTTTGTTTGGTAGAATATATTTCTTGAAGGGATAGACACAGGGGCCATAACCATGATATGGGCAATGACAGAGCTTGCTAGAAACCCTAAACTGATGAAGAAAGTTCAAAGCGAGATCCGAGACGCTCTTGGCAATAATAAGAAGACAATCACTGAAGAAGATATCGAGAAAATTCCTTATTTAAAGATGGTGATCAAAAGAAACATCCAGACACTACAAGAAAACAGCAAGGATACTAAGGAAAAAATCGTCGGAATTTTGTCGGAATAACGTTATTCCGACGACATACCGACGAAACAAGTCCTCGGAAATATAATTCCTCGGAATTTCTTCTTTCCTCGGAAATCCCTCGGAATTTTCCGACGGAATTCCGAGGAAACAAATTTCCGAAGAAATTCCGGGGATCACTAGTTTGTCGGAAATCTCCTCGGAATATACCGAGGGAGAACTTCGTCGGGATATTTCCTCGGAAGTTCATCGATCGATGCGTTTTTGGACATATATCCATCGATCGATCGGAATATACCGAGGGGAATCTTCCGAGGAAGATGTCCCTCGGTATATTCCGAACGTTTTTTTATAAACAGATCGATCGATGGATTTATGTCAAAAACGCATCGATCGATCGAGTAAAAATATAATTAATTTCCTCGGAATGTAAAAAATATTAATTTTTTTAAAAAAATAAAAATTTTGAAATTTAAATTCAAAAAATAAATTTTTGAAATTTAAATTCAAAAATATAAAATTAAAATTAAAATTGAAATCATATTAATTAATATTCAAAGTTTCACAAATAAAAATAAAACATTCCGAGTTTTGGAAAAAAAGAAAACTACAGGTCTGGCACGTCCGGGAACACCTCGTTCGGGTACATCCTCTGCATCATCTCCATCATTTGCTGGTTCTGCCTCCTCTGTGCCTCATAGCCCGCCTGTTGAGCCGCCATCTGGGTTTCCAACAAAGATATGCGATCATCCTTGTCCTTCAACTGAGCCGTAAGTACTTTTGGATCAACAAAGGGCGGTGGTGCAGAAGAAGGAGGAACCGACCGGGTGCGACGACCCAAAACCGACAAACGTCCCTTCTTCTTTGGAACCGGCTGAATAGAAAATAGCCAAATTTACAAATTTAAACCAAGAAATAAATGAATTGAATTTTAAAACAAAAGAACTTACAGATTCAACGATTTCGTTGATTCGAAACCGGGACAAGTTGGTCGAAGCCGTCGAAGCATCATCCTCGGTTTGAAGCTGAGACACTTCGTGATACGCCCTAAAATAGGGAAGGATCACTCGACCGGACTAAAGGGATATGAACTCGCCAAAAGGGAGAACTGATGGATTGAACGGTGACACAATGGGTTGCGGATGGCCCAATGATACTACCAGACTTCAGTTGGTGCTTGATATGACTCACAAGTCCACCAAAAGAAGGATTTCTAAACGTTGCCTGATATGACGCACAGGTCCAACGAAATTAGAGGCTGTTTACTCGGAGATAACCTCACCAAGAAACAAAGAAGTGTTCTACAAAGAACAAATAGATAAACTCAAATAAAAGGGGAAAAAACTTCTCTTATTTCGTGGCTCTTAGGCCCTATATATAGGATTACAAGTTGTAGAAATCCAAAGAAGAATGTGCTAAAAACAAGACATGGAAACTAGAATGAAGACTTTGACTAAAGACCGAAATTAATGATTTTTGTTGAATTATTTTTCCATGCACGACCAAGACTTCCTTGCTGACTCCCTCTTGGCATTCTTGATGAGAATGGGCTTGAAATGGACTGAGGAAAGGTCTGGTCGAATTTGGTGTAAAACCGACCCAAATTGAATTTGTTATGAATTTTTCTTTGGACTGAAAAATGCTCATTTCGCCCAGCAACTAAACCAGCTCCATCTTCAGTGTCACTTAGCTCATTCAGCTCCAACTAGTATCACTTAGCTCACTCAGCTCATCTAGCTCATCTACTATCACTTCAGCTGGTTTCAGCTCAAGCATACTCTCTTCAGCTGGTTTCCAGCTCGTCCTCAGTCTCATCAGCTGGTTTTAGATCAGTATCCTCACCATTAATCCATCCTGGTTTGTCTTTTGTTGAAGAATCATCTGGCTCAGCCATGGTCGCATCATCCTGGCCCGGGTCTATGATCCGAGGCGCATCACTTCGTCTACCACCTGAGTTTGGACCAGGTCGACCACGTCCCTCACAAGACCATCATCAATAGGGCGAGATCATCAACCGGCTCGCCATCATTTTCTTCCGCCTTGAAAAAAAACATAAATTAAAAAAACATTAGAAATTAGAAGAAATGCACAATAAATTGAAATTCTGAAACTCAAATAATTGAAGAAAAACGGTTGAACTTACCATGCGATCTCCCAGAGTGGCAATAGATTGAGCACCCAAGTTATGCTTGTAGATGCCCTTCCCTTTACGGTCGCTCCTGCGGTTGGTAGAGTTGGTGGAAGAAGTTTCTTTCGTCTCTTCCTTATCCCAATGCGCACACAACCTTCCAAACCGTGTCGTTCATCGAACTTTGGGACCTTTTAATAAAAAAAAAAAAATAGTTTAATAAATTAAAAAAATAGTTTAATAATTATTAAAAAATTGTTTAATAAATTAAATCGAACCTTATTGATTTCCCACTTCTTCTTCCACTCGTGGATCTGCTTCCCATAGTTGTCCATAACTTTAGTGGAGAGTGGTGATAGATAAAGAGCGTCTCATCGGAATTCCAGTTGAACTCTTGCTGAAAAAAAAAACACAATTAATAGAAAATTTATATTAAAGATTAAAAATATAAGTAAAAAATTAGAAGACTTACCGCAAACTGACGAAACCACAGAACCTGCTTGTCGGTAGGGAAGTGAGTGAAAGTCGGATGTCCCCTGTCGAGGCCGAGTACATCATACAGTTGATCCATGCGCTGATCCGTTCCCGGATCGGTTGAACCTAAAAAAAGAACAAACGGTTAATAATGAATCCAAATTTAAAGAAAAAAATTTGTTTAATTACCATGTTTGACCCCGTCCATGTGGATACGGAGTGAGATACGGAAGATGGTCACGACCGGCTGTTGTTGACCAACTCCGCAACACTCATCACTCCCGGAGGAGGACCGGAGGAGCAGGAGCGGATGCAGCAGCGGGAGCGAGAGGAGCAGGAGCGGGTGCAGCAGAGGCAGAGAGGGATGTATGGTTGGAGCTGTGGGGCGAAGGGGAATCCTGAAAATGGCTGGAATCCCGAGACTGCCTCTCCGTACCACCACGACCACGACGCTGTCGATGCCGGGTCGGATCATCATGAGACCTGTAAATTAAAAAAATATATTTAATAAATACAGAAATATATAAATTAATTTTTTTTTTTTAAATCCCAAATAATTTAATCACAAAAAAGATTTTAGATATTAAAAATATTTAATAAATATATAAAAATAGTTCTAATAAACAAAAAATAGTTTTAATAAATAAAAAATAGTTTAATAATTACAAAAATAGTTTTAATAATATATATATATATATATTAAAAATATTTTTAAATCCCAAATAATAGTTTTTAATCACAAAAAAGTTTTATAGATATTAAAAATGTTTGTAAAGTCCAAAAAATCGAAATTATTATATACAAAACAATTTTTGTAAAATCCAAAAAATTGAATTATATAGAAAAATCATTGTGTAAAATACAAAAATGGATTTTATACAAAAAATCGATTTTATAAATACAAAAAAAAACAAAAAAATTATAAAAAAATTCTAAATCAATTCAACAAAACAAATTATTCAACCAAATCACAATTCTAAACCTATTATACAACCAAATCACAATCCTAACCAATCACCCTAACAAAAATCTATCAAAACTACACAAAAACCTAACAAATAGAACCTAAGAGAGTGGGATAGGGTCCTTACATGATTTGTGTAAGAGAAGGGGGAGATCGCCGGAGATATTCGGATTTCAGGGGGAAATCGCCGGAGAGAAGAGAGAGAGAGAGTCGCGCAGAGGAAGAAGAGAGAAATGGGGGAAGAAGAAGGGGCTCGTGGTTATAAAACCTAGGGTCCGACGGACATTATCCGTCGGAATTCCATCGGAATTCTAATTTCAATTTTCGCGAATATTTGCCCGGTATAAATGAAAATATTCCGAGGAAATTCCGCGGATAGTAAAATATCCGTCGGAATTTTCTCGGAATATTCCGAGGAAATACCGAGGAACTAGTGTTGGGGTTTCAAAACATCAATTTTTTTTGCCGTATTTCATTTCTTATACAATTGTAATGCATACATTGAGGATTCTTTGTATAGATGAGCATAAACCATAAAATAACAAATTTCAAAACTAATTGAAAGTATTCCCTTTACCGTTCATTAAAAGGTATAAATGTTTCTCTTATGTTGTGGGATTTCGTTCATACAATCGGAAAAGTGTTAATTATACGGTAAGGAACAAATTTTTGACTTCATAATGAACGTAAGACACTTAATAAGGGTTATATAGGTGTTATTCAAACCGCAAAACGTTGTTTTCGGTTTAAAAACCCTATTTCCTCGGAATTTCCTCGGATTATTCCGAGGAATTCGACGAGGAAACCCCTCTTCTTCTCGGAATTCCGTCGGAATATTCCGAGGAAATTCCGAGGGAACTAGTGTTGGGGTTTCAATACGTCAAATTTTTTTTTATAAACGGATCGATCGATGTATATATATCCAAAAACGCATCGATCGATCACTAAGATGGACCAAAGCGTAACAATGTGATCGATCGATTAGATTATCCCATCGATCGATCGAGAATCTCAAGCGTTCCTCGGAATGTCCTCGAAAAAATCTCGTACGTTTTTTTATAAACGATCGATCGAGTGTATATATATCCAAAAAACGCATCGATCGATCACTAAGATGGACCAAAGCGTAATAATGTGATCGATCGATTTGACTATCCCATCGATCGATCGAGAATCTCAAACTTTCCTCGGAATATCGTCAGAAAAATCTCGTACGTTTTTTTATAAACGGATCGATCGATGTATATATATCCAAAAACGCATCGATCGATCACTAAGATGGACCAAAGCGTAACAATGTGATCGATCGATTTGACTATCCCATCGATCGATCGAGAATCTCAAACGTTCTCGAAATGTCCTCGAAAAATCGTGTAAGTTTTTTTTAAACGCATCGATCGATCCGTGTTTGTACAAAAACATATCGATCGATGCGTGTGCGGGAAACAGAATTATAAGGCAAAACCCGAACTTTTTGGATCAAAACCTCAGAACTCTTATCCCCTCCGATTTCCTATAATTGACGACCCCCCCCCCCCTTTTCTCTCTCTATAATCATCTGTTTGAACAATTTTGGGCTCTATTCCCCTTGATTTTCGAGCTCTACCTGATTCCTACACTCGTTTTCACCCTAACCCCATGAATTCGGTTATACCTCGTTGGTATTCTTCCGTAAGCAATCTCGTGTCGGATCCAAATGAGGTCGATCGATCAAGAAAGAAAAATAATTTGAAGAAGACATATTTTTTATGGAGTAAGAGGGGAGAGATGAAGATATGGAGGAATGAAGAGAAGAGGAGAGGAGTGCTTGTATTTATAGTTTAAAATCCTGCCGACAGACCGAGGAAATTCCGACGGAAAAGGCTAGTTCGTCGGAATTTCCTCGGAATTTGGTAAAATCCCCCAACGCTCTCCAACGGCTATAATATTTCCTCGGAATTCATCGGTTTTTTCCGAGGAACACATTTTTCCTCGGAATTTCCTCGGAATATTCCGACGGATTGATATTTCTTCGGAATTCCGTCGGTATATTCCGATGAAATTCCGAGGAAACCCAATTTTGTTTTTCCTCGGAATTTCTTCGGAAATTCCTCGGTATATTCCGAGGATTTCATTTTCCGTCGGAATGTCCGTCAGAATACCGCTGTTTTCTTGTAGTGAGACTACACCATGCAGTTCCTCTTTTACTCCCAAGGGAAACAATGGTTCACATAAAAGCTCTCAAGGCTACAATATTCCCCCTAAGACACAGATCTTGGTCAACGCTGGTGCTATAGGGAGAAGACCCCAAACTCTGGACTAACCCGGAAGAGTTTAAACCCAGAGAGGTTTATCAATAGCCCTGTGGATTATAGAGGACAATACTTCGAGCTCTTACCATTGGCTCTGGTGGTAGAAGGATATGCCCGGTATGCCCATGGGGATGGCTACTGTCGAGTTGGGACTCTTGAACTTGCTTTACTTCTTTGATTGGAGTTTGCCTGATGGGATATTACAATGAAGATATTGATACAGAAGAAGCTGGTACTCTTACTTTTCTTTTTTTTGAGCAACCAGCTGGTACTCTTACTATCGTCAAGAAAGTACCTCTAAGCTTGTTCCAATTCGAGTTATGTGAGAGTTTTTAAATGTTTTAAATAATTAACATTATGCCGTTGCTGTAATGTTATGTTTGCGTATGCGATTTGTGGCCTTGTCCGTCTGTCTTTTTGAATCGTCGGAACAACTGTACATATCACTAGATCCTCTAAGAGATACAGTATCGCTTGTACCTGAGTGGACGTATTGGAAATCATTGGCTTTCAATTTTACTCTTTAAACATGTGGAACAAAATATTGTGCAAACGACATGAACGCATTTTGTCATCACGTACTTCTTACTAACCAAACTAAACCTTTCATCTTACAACCACAAAACATTAATACGATTTAAACTATAGGTGCATTAAAACATGTGGAAGCGATTCAAGCGACAAGAACGCATTTTGTCATCATACACTTCTGCCCAACCAAACTAAATCTGTAAAATCTTGACACGATTTTAATTAGGTCCACTAAACCTAGAAGTTGTGTGAATTTTTTTTTGTGTGATGTTTGATGTGTTATATTTTTTTTATGTATTTATTCTCTTTACTTTTTAATACTTCCTGTTGGGTTTAATGTTTTTACAGTTTTTAGTGGCAGTGGAGTTATAAAGGTGTATGGTTCGTATGGGGTTGAGTCGATTAGATTGAAAAAATTAGAAGGTGGAATGAAAATAAAACGTTTTATTACATCTGACCAAGAGCTTACAGATTGACAAAGAGTTTATGGAGACAAACCGGTGCTCAGGAAGCTAACCGGAAAGTACAAAGCGTGTGTGAGAGATAACGAAGAGACTAAAACCCTAGATCTAGCCGTTCAGTCTGTGTGTGTAAAGTGTCGATCCTCCCTCTTGTTGTTGCTTCCTCTCCTTTTATAGGCTCTCCGTCTTCGTATGCCCTAATCCGAGGCGCTTTTGGGCTTAGTTCGATGAAGGCCGAGTATATGGGCCTTCAGAGAATTCCTCCGAGCCGAGTACTTTTGGTTGGCTTCGCCGTTGGCTAAAAGCACTCTGGGGCCGAGCCGACGACTCTACTCGCCGAGCCGAATACTTTTGGTCGGCTTCGCCGTGGCTAAAAGCACTCTGGGGCCGAGCCGACGACTCTACTCGACGAGCCGAATAGGTCTCTCGCTTTAGCGGACTATATCTTGTTATTCGATGGGCCTTGTGGAAGGATGTAATCCATTCTACAGTTATGGTACTTTAGTAATTTGAAAATTTATAAAGATTAGATCTTTGTAAAATTCACTGATTTCAAAATTTAATATCTGAACTTTAATTACTATTTAAATTTGTTGTTCTTTTTATCGAAGTATATATTTTTATGTATATTTTTATAAAAAATCTTCAGCAACCTATTAAATTCACGGCAAAATTCGTTTAATAACATGTACCTTTAGTTAAGATATAAAATTATGAAGCAAAAACATTGGATTTCTTAAAAGATTTTAGAAATTGATCACTCATTAACATTTACCAAGTGGAAATAGACGAGTGTATCCACGCATTTAGAGCATCTCCAAATTTATTTTCCACTCGCATAGCGTCGCTATTATATTTAGTAAAAAGTCTTTCTAATGTGTAATATGTTTATTTCATTTTTTTCACTTAAAATAGTAATTGAATATAACTAAACTAGGTAGAATTAGACGAATACTATAGACGTATTGGAAATGTCTATAGTCGAAGTTTCAAGTTTTGTTTTATCCGCACTTTCCTAGGATGTGTTCCGTTTTTGGGTTTAAACGCAATTTAGGGATTCGTCTTCCGTTTATTGACCTACGAAAGGGATGAATGTCTTTGAGTTACTCATGCAGAGGGATGTGAATCTAACCAATCGCAGAAGATGTTCTAGAGCAATTTAACCTTCAGGGCGCATGATCTATCGCCTCTATCTGTGACAGAAGAATGGTTCAAAATTATTCTTCTTTTCTGGGTGTTACAATTCAATGAGCGGTCCCCATGTTTAGCTTGTTCTCTGTAAGGGTCAATTTGTTGGTGTGAAGGGGTACCCCACTAGTTCCGACCCTCGTCTATGTTCCAATTAATTTTTCATTTTTCTAGTGCGTGAAGGTGGCTATTTATCCGTAGACGACAAATCGGTAAAACCAAAATAATATTATTAAATTTGGTATCACTCTCTATTTAAACTTTTTTATTGTTAAAAACTCTTCGAATCTCACCTTGCTTTCAAAATTCTGCTTGACAGAGAACAACTCCAAGCCTATTTTAGTGATGTTGTTTCATGGAAGGATCAAACTGCTTGAAAAATCTCAGCACTTTGAGAAGAGACGACAAGAAGCCTAGGAAGGACCAGAGATAGCCTACCCAAAATTTTTTGAAAACCGATTATAAAGAAATTAAAGGTATTTTAATAACGGAAAATATGTTATATGCATTGTTCCCACGTATGTGAGTATTAAAAGTTTTTTATGTCATTTCCACTTATGGGTTATTTACTAACATCACCCACACAATATTAGCATCCTTTTTTCTTTTATTTTCATTATCTTAGCCTTTATTACTTTTCTACACGTACCACATCATTATATATAATTAGCAAAACAGGGATTATGTTACGAAATCAACTTTAACTTTGTACATATTGGACAAAGATAATCGTTTTTGGAAAAAAGGAGAACAGAACGTGCAGCGGCAATGTCAACCAAAAGGTACGGCGAATACGCATAGTCAAAGGTAAAACTCGTTAAATGAAGAAATGTTAAATCAAAATAATAACCGATGTATTTTGCACTTCTT
>NW_026014340.1:0-66900 GCF_020379485.1 Brassica napus | reverse complement strand
TCCATCTCGTAGTTCTGTTTCATGCCGCGAGTGTTCTTACTCGGTGGTAGATGTCGTGATATCCGCTTTGACCTTGTCGATCGTGGCTGGGTCAACGCTATTTTCCGGATGTTCCGGTTGAGTTGTAGCGTGGGCTTCAGACTTGTGTCGAGCTTCGACGTCCGATGCGTTTGCGTTGGTAGACGTTTTTAATTCATTTTTTTCCCGGGGTGCTTTTGGCCGAAGATTGGTCTATCTTCGTGCGCTTGCCGTTTACAGCTGCAGAAGTCGTGATTTGCCTTAACTTGTGCTCTGCGAGGAAGCATAGCCGCGACTGTTTTTGGCACCCCTAGATGGTCGCGACTCCGCTTGGGGTTGGGAATTTGAGACCCAGGTGGAAGGTTGACGGAACTGCATGCATGGCGTTGAGCCATGCGGTTCCCATGATCACGTTGTAGATAGCGGGATGATCGACCACCATGAACTCGACGATTTTCGTGATCTCCTTGGCCATGACTGGCAATTGGATTGATCCAAGAGTCATCGATACTTCGCCTGAAAAACCCGTAAGTGGTTTTGGCGTCGGAATTACTTCTCCGAGTTCGATGCTCATCCGTTTGAGAGTGTCGCGGAAGATTACGTTGACCGTGCTTTCCGTGTCGATGAGTACCCTTCCGACTTCTAAGTCTCGTATAACGAGATCTATGACGAGCGGGTCGCAGTGAGGTTGATCGATGCCGCCGGCCTCTTCCTTTGTGAAGGTGATCGAGCAATTATGGCCATCTCCTTGAGGAGACCATGTAGACCAATTTGCGCTCGACTCCGCCTTCCGTTGGTAAGCCTTGATGGCCGAGACAGTGTCGCCGCAGTATTGTGATCCTCCGATGATCATATTGACTCTGCGGCGATTGTTATCGTTCCCTTTGTCGTCTGGCCTCCTGTCATGTTTATCCCCAGGCTGGTTTTGTTGAGGGGATATTTCAGCGGACGGATTTCTGTCCGTCTTTGGAGGGCGATCAGAATCGAGGATCAGATCCTTGACGCTAGTTACTTCCGAGAGCTCTCCAGCGAGTAGCTTCGCGGCCAGTCTTGCTCCCAAGACTTTGCATTTGGTTGTGGAATGTCCTCGGGATTGGTGGAACTCGCAGAAGGTGTTTTCGTCATACCCTTGATTGCGAGTCCATGTGTTTCCCGTGGTCCGACCCTGATCCGAGTTGATCGCATAGTTATGCGCCCCCTGGAGATCTTCCCCCTCGTGATGGACGTACTTGCCGTTACGAGAGTTCTTCTTTTTCCCTTTCGGGTCAACGTCTTTCGAGGATGGTGTTACCGCCTTATGTTTTTGCGATAAGACTTTAGTTTCCTCCTCCACTATGATGTAGTCTGTTTCTTTGTGGAGGGCGTCCTGGATCGTTCGTGGTTTGTCGAGAGTTATCCACTTTCTGAATTTCGACTTGTACCAGAGCGTCTTTCTCAGCGCGTCGATGGCCACTTTGTCGCTTATCCCACTGACCCTTGACATTATCAGCTTGAACCGACTGATAAACTTGTGGAGGGGTTCGTCTTCCCTCTGGGAGAGACTCCAGAGGTCAACATCGGAAGTTTCTCTGTATATGAATACAGAGTATTGCTTGAGAAATTCCGATGCGAGCTGTCGGAAACTCCCGATGGTGTTACGACGAAGGCGTGCGAACCATTCAAGTGCTGCTCCTTCCAGGTTTTCAACGAACAGGCGGCAGTAGCCGGCATCCTTTTCGCCGTCCTTCAGTCTAGCTCTTCCCATCGCGATGTGGAAAGCCTGAAGGTGCGCTTTTGGATCGGCCGTACCATCGTACTTCGGTACTTTGATTTTTCCCGGATCGGACACCCTCATGTCCGAAATGCGATTGGTAAAAGGGGTCTTCCGAGCTCCTTCCAACAGTCGATCGATTTCGGGGGCAGCACTAGTAGCATGATGGATTTGAGACTTTACGGCCCTCATTTCTGCCGCAGTCTTGGTGATGTAGTCGCGAAGATCGCGGATATCCGATGTCTCGTCAGTAGATTTCCGAGCCTGTCGGCGTTTACTGCGAGTGTGCTCGGTTTGTCTTTCAGCCAGCTCCTCCTGTTCGTTCCAATAGGCTATTTCTTCCTCTTCCGTCATTGGTTTTTCGAACGGGGAGCCTTCCCGAGCAGATCGGCTTCTGGTCCTTCTCGGATGTCTGTCGACGTCCTCGTCGGTGTCGTTGGAAACATCGCTAGGATCCAGGTCAATGTGTTCGGCTTCGTTATCCTCCGAGTCCTTTGCAGGGGGCGGAAGACTTTCAGGGTTCCCCTTTTCGATGGGAGATTTCTCGCTAGGGTTTTGACCCGAAGGTCGTTCCCGCGCGACTCCTGATCTGTCGAGTGGGGTAGTGAGTCGAGCCTCTTCCCGCGGATTTTTGTGGTTCCGCGGGGGCGGATTGCTTGGGTCCTTTCCGTTAAGGTTTCAACCTGTTGGGTCAAGGTATTCACGAGCTTATCCTGTTCTTCTGACCTTTTCTCATAGGTGGCGAACATCTTTTTAAACTCCTCAAGCGTCGCGGCGTTGGCTTGTGCGTTGGCCGCGGATACGTCCGCTACTGGAGTGTGGAGATCGGTGCCGCTGCCTCCGTAAAGAGGAGTTTGCACGTTATCCGCGTTGTTAGTTGACATGTCTGATCGAGAGTGATGTGGCTTTTGCGGTTAGATTGATCCAAACTGTGGGAACCGAAATTCGCACTGTCGATTTCCGTTTAAATAAGGAAACTAGGAAAACCCTAATTTCCCAGAGGACCCGGATATCTGCTAATTACCACACGTCAAGCAATCAGAACACGAGAATAACAACGATAAGAATAAGAAATCAAAAAAGAGAGCAAAGTAGATCTTATTCTGAATCTGCGTATGAGCGTTTACAACAAGGTATAAGCCTGGGCTCGAGAGCTGTCGGCGAGATTCCTAGTTCTAGCAACCCTAAGACGGTTAAACCTAATTGAGTCGCAGCTCGAAATAACAAAAACGGAAAATTGCCTAAATTGCTCTAAGTGCTAAGTTTGCTCTGAAAAGTCCTCTGCCATGCTCCTCGCCTAGGACTCCTTATATACTAGCTCCAAGGTCGGTTTACGCTTTTACTCTTCTGCCCTTAAGCCGTCATAGCATAAAAATGGAGATATTCCATTTTCCCGATCTTCCAATTATCTTCAAAACTTCCGTATTTATCCGCGGAAACTTGACATTTATCCTTCCTTGTGGACCAAGCGTAAACCGTGCTGCGGTTTACGGGCTTTTGGTTAAGAAATCGTAGGATGGGCCTCGAGTCATGTTTTAGATCCCTTTGGGCCGTCTTCCGACTCGACACATTTACTACGAATTCTTTTTGCTAAAGAACGAACTTTCTGCGGTTTCTAATCCGCGAAGTTTGATCGATGAATTTGAATAGCGGAAAACATGGACTGAGCTTGCTACGGTCTTTGGGAGATAGCATTCGAAGGTTTGACGAGAATGCATGGATTGATGTCGGATTGATGTCGTATCGATGTTCGGAAGGGTTCAATCGCTACACAGCGACTGAACTTTGGCTCGAGCCCGGTTGCTACGTAGCGACCAAGCGGGACGAACGCTCGGTCGCTACGTAGCGACCGAGCTTTGGCTTGAGCTCGGTCGCTACGTAGCGATCGAGCTTTGGTTCGATCTCGGTCTCTACGTAGCGACCGAGCGGGACGATCGCTCGGTCGCTACGTAGCGACCGAGCTTGGCCGAGCTCGGTCGCTACGTAGCGACCGAGCAGGACGAGTGCTCGGTCGCTACGTAGCGACCGAGCTTCGGCTCAAGCTCGGTCGCTACATAGCGACCGAGCGGGACGATCGCTTGGTCGCTACGTAGCGACTGAGCTTCGGCTCGAGCTCGGTCGCTACGTAGTGACCGAGCGGGACGATCGCTCGGTCGCTACGTAACGACCGAGCAGGACGATCGCTCGGTCGCTACGTAGAGACCGAGCGGGACGATCGCTCGGTCGCGACGTAGCGACCGAGCTTGGTCGAGCTCAGCCGTTATGTAGCGACCGAGCGGGACGATCGCTCGGTCGCTACGTAGCGACCGAGCTTTGGCTCGAGTTTGGTCGTTACGTAGCGACCGAGCTGGACGAGCACTCGGTTGCTACGTAGCGACCGAGCTTTGGCTCGGACTTGGTTGCTACGCAGCGACCGGACAGCGTGTATGCGAGGTAATTACGCAACGGTCGAGCTTGGTTAGTTTGGTTTGAATCTTCAAGGATACTTCTTCGTAAAAACTTCGTATTTGGCTATAATTTACGAAAGTTACATCTTCCTTTTTACTATCTCTTTCGGAAATACGATCTCCGAGGATTTTCAGGTGGTAATTCCGTCGTAACCGTTTTTGACCCCAACAATCACATAAAACTTGACATGATTCGAAGAAAAGAGAAAACTGGTCGAACATCAACTAAGTTGTCGAACCGCGGGCGGTAAAGATCGATCGGCAAATTTCGAAGAACGAGGTGGTCGAAGAATTGTTTGCGAGGGAACAATGAGTCAAATAAGCTGCTCGACCATAGTTAGAAGATGTCTTAGATTGATCAGACGAACGTTTTGGAAGCATAACATTTTTGGAAGCACGGCGTTTCAGAAGCTCGACGTTTTCGAAGACCGACGTTTCTTCATCACGAAGTTCTCTCGGAAAATCTTCGTATCAGTAAAATATTATTCTGGACACATAATAAGTAGGAAGCAGGATGGGAATTAAGCAGGACAGGAAGCAAGCACGACGGGATCAAAGCACGACGGGAAAACCCGAAATCGGGCAAAAACCTTAATTTCGGTATTATGAAATTTTTCGAGGAAGCTGGAGACTTGAGAAATATTTTTCATCAAGGTCAGAAATATTTTGGAGTCTGTTAAGAATATTTAGCTCATCAGAACGGGAGCGGAAAAATATTCGGGATTGATCGCGGGTCGAAAATATGTCGGAAGGGTCAAAAATCGCGTAAACCGACCAAGAAGCTCGAGGTGTCTCTATGCATATGGCCAGGACGTTCTGTCTAGCATATCAGCAGCTGAGTGTCAACAAAATTAGGAGGTGTAGACGTGCATGGGTGCTGGACAAGTCGTAGCTAGAGGTGTCGCAATACCTGCGATCTGCACATGCGAACCGACATGCAGAGGCCGGTGTGTCGCAACGCATGCACTCCAGTCATGCAGCAAGCCATCTGGACGTGGTACTGTCTTCTGGCATGTAAAGGAAGCATGCATCAGGGCATGTGGACGCCCGTGTGTCGCAACGCATGCGACCGGAAGGATGCGGGACGACAACACAGCCGCTTGGGTGGCACCGTCTGACTCGCTGGCGAGTTCTATATAAACCCTTCACCCCCTGCTCATTTTCATTGATCCATCACACACAAAAGACACTTAAAGACGTGGCTAGTGAGAAAAAGAGAAAGAAAAAGAAGTTTTAGAAGAAAAGTTCTTTCGGAAGACCGAGATATCACCGAGAAGAGAAGTTCTGCCCGATCAAAGAATTTCTGCAATCTCTAAGCAGAAGCTCTGTCCAAACCATTTCGTCCAAGCCTTTCCTTTGGTGATCAAGTAGAGGTGCTGCTCAGATTAGTTCAGATCAGTCGAAGCTTTGAAGCCGATACGCTACCCGGAAGTCCGAATATCGACCAGAAGCTAAGGGAGGTTCTGTTCAAGTTCTGATCAGTCCAGTCCAGCCCGTCCAAGATGTCAGCATTGGGTTTTGGCTAAGCTCTCTCTCCGACCAACAAGCTGCTAGAACACTGTGAGTTGGTTTGTTTGAGTTCCACTTGGAACTTAGGGAAGATCGAGTATTCATATAGAGTAGAATGCTCACACTGTTGCATGATAGAGTCCTTAGGGTTATTTATTAAACCGGACTCAGTTTAGCACGGGCTATGCTGAGATGAAATGGAATTAAGACTGAGATAATAACCTGACTAGGACTAAGATGATCGATTATAGTTGAATTAAGATTGAGATGAGATGCATGTCTTGATTATTTACTACTTGGTTGATTAGTTATGGATTAGACATGCCTTAGTGATGATTGCTTGGTAGTGATTATTGTTTGTGCAGGGATTATGGTAATGTTGTTGTCTAGGGGATCTTTGGCCATATAGGCCGATCTCCTGGTTGTGATGTTGATACTACGGGTCCTATGCCATATAAGCTGGACTACGAGTATTGGTTGATATTGTCGTAGACTCCTATATATTGTTTAGTTTTGGGTTGGAGTCTTGTCCCTTAGGTCTTTCCTAGGGATAATTGTGTCGAGTGTGTGTTGCCGACAGCAGGTGCGAAACCCGCCCATGCTAGGCATGTTGAGGGGTGATTAGTGTTTCCTCACCCTCGTACCCAGCGGGTTCAAGGAAACCACTTATTCGCTGGATCGGGAAGACTCAGACGAACGGGGTCATGTCCTATGGCTGAGTATTACACGACGGTGTAATGTGGCAGTGACCCGAAGGACTGTGGGCTGTCGCGCGGTGACCCGAAGGACTGTGGGCCGCGGTCGGTTGAAAGTTCCTTCTTCTGGCCTTTGTGGTAGGGGAATAGGATATTGCCGATAGAGAAGATGAACACGATGTCACCAGGGTCCGAGTTAGAGTGTTATGTCGTGACGAGTAGTCTTATTTGTGTTGGGGGTTGTGGAACCCTCGAGTCAGTGTTAGCACCGAGATATGGTGTTGTCTTTAATCGAGTCTTGATTGTTAGACTTGTAAGGGATCCGTTTTAGTAGTTGGCCGTGTGGCCAAGGATTGTTATTAGATTAAGGTTGAGCATACCTTAGTCGGTGTGTTTTCGGATTAGCCTTAAGCTTTGTTTATTGCGCTTAGGCTAAGTTGATTGTTATTTTGGGGTTGTCGGGGCTAGCTACTAGGTTTTGGGTAGAGGTAGCATGTTCACTGAGGGACCTTACGTTACTCACCCAACTCTCGTTGTCCTTTTTGCAGGAAACCAGGTTGTAGAGGATTGGACGCATAGGCCACCGGAGTAGATTTGCAGTGCATTTGGCTACGTTTTAATTCTTAAAACATTTTATGTTTCCGTTGCGTTTTATTTGGATTTGGGATCCCTAAAATATTTAAATGTTCTTAAAAGACATAGAATTGAATTTAAAAATCAACGGGTCCAATATAATATTGGTTTAGTCTGAACCAACACAACGTTATGTCTTGGTACGGGTTGAGAAGTCTTAGGCCTCGATCTAACGGAACCGTTAACTTCGGGTGTAGGTTGCAAATCCTTAAGCCTTGAGTTAGCGGGACGTGTTAGTAGACGAACTGGTCTAGGTCGTAGAGTAAATTTTATGACTGGCCGAATTGTCCTTAGCCCGTCATGTAGCGCTTCCGGACCATGGTGTTGGGTTGGACGGTCAGTCATGTTCTTGTTTGATTGTTGGCTGGCCGGTTGGCCTTTCATCTCTAACCCTTGGTGTGGGTCATCCGTCGGTCATGATCTTGTTTGATTGTTGGCCGGTGGGCCGACCTATGTCTAGGATGGTTCGGGGGTATTATAGAGCATGGTTACGATTATGCTCACTTGTTCCCGTGTTTTCAAACGTTTTCAATAATTTTCGAGTCAAAAGGAGTCGCCAATGCACTCTCTAGGAAATCCGGTCATGTCCAATCGTTGGGAAGGGGTTTGTTAGATTATATTATTAGAATTTCGTCTAACCCATATATATTGTTGTAACTTTGATTCCACAGGTTGTTGCACTGGAGTGGTAGGGTGGATATTTGGAGTTTTGGAGGATTTCGACGTTTTGCCTAGCGCTACATTGGCAGACCTGTTCGCGCCCCATGATTTTGATCAGGTCGTGCCCGAGATGATCCCGACACCTATCATCATTTCTGATGATGAGTCAGACGATGTGGCAGTTCCAACACCTATTATTATC
This sequence comes from Brassica napus, assembly GCF_020379485.1. Lineage (NCBI taxonomy): Eukaryota > Viridiplantae > Streptophyta > Magnoliopsida > Brassicales > Brassicaceae > Brassica > Brassica napus. The sequence continues at coordinate 58,986 of NW_026014340.1, read as the reverse complement.
ATTTCGGATGATGACACCGAGTCAGATGATGATGTTCTGGAGATACCTTCAGTAGCGCCACCGAGCCCTATCACTATTTTGTCTATGGGCACTACAGGAGAGACACCTAGCTATGATCCTGCTGAGGATCATGGTCCTTCTCCTCCGACGCCAGAGATAGGGATGCCATCTTGGTCCCCACCTTTAGAGGCATTTGAGCTACTCATCTTCCCTATGTCACCGGGAGTACCCGATCCCACTTATATACCGATGACTGATGAGCAGTACGAGCTTGAGACAGGATGGCTGACACTCTTTTATCAGCCTATGGAGTCTATTGGAGACAGTGAGGACGACCCAGACATGATGATTACCGATGACCCTTTTACTCAGCCGATCGAGTTACCCCACTATCAGCCTATCTTTGAGACCGGAGAGCCTTCCAGCTTTCCACATGCGGAGGACGCTACGATGGAGTTACCATTCCCGGAGATCATATAAGACATTGTAGAGCCTTCCAGCTTTCCATATATGGAGACAGCCACGACAGAGTTACCATTACCCCAGACTACTTGCGAGACCGGAGGACCATCGAGTTTTCCAGCTTATGCTCCCGGAGGATCGACTTATTTTGGAGAACCTTACGCTACTCAGTCCTTTCCTTATGGACAAGGTAGGATTTGAGTGATAAGGTTCATGGATGATATTATCGAAAGAACAAGATAATGTCATCGGAAATAAGGATGCTATGGCCGAGTTAGAGAAGATGATCCAGCGATCATTCAGCTGAAGAGTTACGAAGGTAGTTGTGGAGACCTTGAGGAGGACACTCAAGGAACATTGGTAGACAGCGTAAAGAGATGATGGAGACAAGTAGATGATGGATGAGCCATGGGAATTCGAAAGCAAAAGAAAAAAAAAGGGTCGACCAAGAGAATTCTTGGAGAAGCATCAAGATGGAGCGAGTCTAAAATTTCAAGTGTCTATGGAAACCCAAAGAAACCAAAAGAAAGGTGAGCTGACGGTGAAGCACATTTTATGACCGAGACCACAAGACGGAGTCATTCAAGAAGAGATCACCATCACAACATATCAAGGAGGAGTGTGCCCTGAAGCTGAGCATTTACGCAACAAGCATTCGAGGATGAATTCTATTAAGGGGGGGGGGGGGGGGGGAGAATGTGATAACCCGCCCTTCGGGATAAAAAAAAAAAATAATAATATAATATGAATCTGGAGCCGAGCATTTGGGAGTCTAAGTATCAGGAGGAATGTTGAGTTTTGATCACATAAAACTTGACATGATTCGAAGAAAAGAGAAGACTGGTCGAACATCAACATAGTGGTCGAACCGCGGGCGGTAAAGATCGATCGGCAAATTTCGAAGAACGAGGTGGTCGAAGAATTGTTTGCGAGGGAACTATGAGTCGAATAAGCTGCTCTACCATAGTTATAAGATGTCTTAGATTGATCAGATGAACGTTTTGGAAGCATAACATTTTTGGAAGCATAACATTTTTGGAAGCACAACGTTTCAGAAGCTCGACGTTTTCGAAGACCGACGTTTCTTCATCACGAAGTTTTCTCGGAAAATCTTCGTATCAGTAAAATATTATTCTGGAGACATAATAAGTTGGAAGCAGGATGGGAATTAAGCAGGATGGGAAGCAAGTACGACGGGATCGAAGCACGACGGGAAAACCCGAAATTGGGCAAAAACCCTAATTTCGGTATTATGAAATTTTTCAAGGAAGCTGGAGACTCGGGAAATATTTTTCTTCAAGGTCAGAAATATTTTGGAGTCTATTAAGAATATTTAGCTCATCAGAACGGGAGCGAAAAAATATTCGGGATTGATCGCGGGTCGAAAATATGCCGGAAGGGTCAAAAATCGCGTAAACTGACCAAGAAGCTCGAGGTGTCTCTATGCATATGGCCAGGACGTTCTGTCTAGCATATCAGCAGCTGAGTGTCAACAAAAAGAGGAGGTGTAGACGTGAATGCGTGCTGAACATGCAGCTTGACAAGTCGTAGCTCGAGGTGTCGAAATACCTGCGATATGCACATGCGAACCGACATGCAGAGGCCGGTGTGTCGCAACGCATGCACTCCAGCCATGCAGCAAGCCATCTGGACGTGGTGATGTCTTCTGGCATGTAAAGGAAGCATGCATCAGGGCATGTGGACGCCCATGTGTCGCAACGCATGCGACCGAAATCATGTGGGATGACACACAGCCGCTTGGGTGGCACCGTCTGACTCGCTGGCGAGTTCTATATAACCCTTCATCCCCTGCTCATTTTCATTGATCCATCACACACCAAAGACACTTAAAGACGTGGCTAGTGAGAGAAAGAGAAAGAAAAAGAAGTTTTAGAAGAAAAGTTCTTTCGGAAGACCGAGATATCACCGAGAGGAAAAGTTCTGCCCGATAAAAGAATTTCTGCAATCTCTAAGCAGAAGCTCTGTGCAAACCATTTCGTCCAAGCCTTTCCTTTGGTGATCAAGTAGAGGTGGTGCTCAGATTAGTTCAGATCAGTCGAAGCTTTGAAGCCGATACGCTACCCGGAAGTCCGAATATCGATCAGAAGCTAAGGGAGGTTCTGTCCAAGTTCTGATCAGTGCAGTCCAGCCCGTCCAAGATGTCAGCATTGGGTTTTGGCTAAGCTCTCTCTCCGACCAACAAGCTGCTAGAACACTATGAGTTGGTTTGTTTGAGTTCCACTTGGAACTTAAGGTAGATCGAGTATTCATATAGAGTAGAATGCTCACACTGTTGCATGATAGAGTCCTTAGGGTTATTTATTAAACCGGACTCAGTTTAGCACGGGGTATGCTGAGATGAAATGGAATTAAGACTGAGATAATAACCTGACTAGGACTAAGATGATCGATTATAGTTGAATTGAGATTGAGATGAGATGCATGTCTTGATTATTTACTACTTGGTTGATTAGTTATGGATTAGACATGCCTTAGTGATGATTGCTTGGTAGTGATTATTGTTTGTGCAGGGATTATGGTAATGTTGTTGTCTAGGGGATCTTTGGCCATATAGGCCGATCTCCTGGTTGTGATGTTTATACTACGGGTCCTATGCCATATAGGCTGGACTACGAGTATTGGTTGATATTGTCGTAGACTCCTATATATTGTTTAGTTTTGGGTTGGAGTCTTGTCCCTTAGGTCTTTCCTAGGGATAATTGTGTCGAGTGTGTGTTGCCGACAGCAGGTGTGAAACCCGCCCATGCTAGGCATGTTGAGGGGTGATTAGTGTTTCCTCACCCTCGTACCCAACGGGTTCAAGGAAACCCCTTATTCACTGGATTGGGAAGACTCAGACGAACGGGGTCATGTCCTATGGCTGAGTATTACACGACGGTTTAATGTGGCAGTGACCCGAAGGACTGTGGGCTGTCGCGCGGTGACCCGAAGGACTGTGGACCGCGGTCGGTTGAAAGTTCCTTCTTCTGGCCTTTGTGGTAGGGGGATAGGATATTGCCGATAGAGAAGATGAACACGATGTCACCAGGGTCCGAGTTAGAGTGTTATGTCGTTACGAGTAGTCTTATTTTTGTTGGACGGTCAGTCATGTTCTTGTTTGATTGTTGGCTGGCCGGTTGGCCTTTCATCTCTAACCCTTGGTGTGGGTCATCCGTCGGTCATGTTCTTGTTTGATTGTTGGCTGGTGGGCCGACCTATGTCTAGGACGGTTCGGGGGTGTTATAGCAGGGACCTGGAGAAAACATCTGATAGCCTCTACGAAATCCTCCAGCACCGGGCGGAACCCCTATGAGGCAACATAGCCCGCTTCAATAAAGAGAAGGTGACTATTCCTGAATGCAATATCCCCATTGCTATCTCTGCCTTCAAGAGAGGCCTGCTCCCCGACGGAGACCTCTATAAGGAGTTAACGAAATACCAGTTCAAAACTATGGAAGATGTCCTATCTCGAGCCTGGGAGCACGTAAAATGGGAGAAATATGTCGCCTGCCGTGCTAAGGCGCAACAGAAATAAGATCCCAAGACGATCAGACTAGCCGAACCGAGCGAGAAGAGAAACCCTCTCAAAGACCAGCCACGGACTCCGTAAATCGAAATCGGGGCAGATACCTGAACCGGCCGATCAAGAAGGCAGAAGGGATGGCAGTGTCCACGTGGCTAGGCATCTCCCACCTCTCCGTCTTAAGGCCAGCTGATCAATGTTCTGAGGCAGATGGGCCAACAGGTCAAGTGGCCTCAGTAGATGAAAGCACCCGACTCTTTCCTGAGCCCCTGTTTCTGGTGCGACTTCCAGAGAGACCATGGTCACAAAACGGAGGACTGCGTCGCACTAAAGATTGAGGTCAACGAGCAGCTTAAGAAAGGACACCTCAGGGAGTTCCTTTCCGAGAAGGCCAAGGGCCATCTAAGAAAGGAGAAAACGGGAAAGCCCACTGAAGCTGCTCCCATCTCGCCACCTCGATAGAACCGGTGATTCATGTCATATCGGGCGTTTCGGAAATCAATGGCTTAAGCATTCGGCCGCGACGAAAATCACATGGAACGCTAAGCAAGGCCTAGAGGCAGCCAAGCCAAAACACTTGCTCCTAGGCACAGACGAAATAAGTTTTGTTAGGGAAAAATACCCCGGTATCATTTCCTCCAGCCTCCGGGCAGGACCCAGGCCTCCAGGTCCACGATACAGGAACGCTCCAGGTCCCCGCAAAAAGGAATCCTGGGACCAGTCCCGGGGACCGACTTCCCTTCCAAGAAATGGAAGATTTCCGACAAGGAGAACCTTCCTGTTTTCCGAATATGGAAGAGTTCAACCTAAACCAAACCGACTTCAAGGCGACTATATAAGGGCTCCTAAGTCCCAAAAGCAAGGAATTGACACCTCAAGACTTAAAGATTAGAGCTAGACGGGTAGAACTAGAGTTTATACACCAATCATTGTAGTTCCGGCTTGTTTACTCAATAATACATCTTCTTAAGTATTTCTCTCAAATTGTTAACCTCGAATCCCCACGAAATACTTACAAACACATACATACTACCAGCTTATCCATTGTTTTGTGGTACTCACAAAGATCCTACACAAAAATCTCCTAACAGTTTGGCGCTAAAAGGCGGGGAGTAATCAAACTACATGACAATGACGGTGGACAAGCATAACGAGCCATCCGATGATGCTCAAAGGGTAGCTGAACTCCAGAAGCAAGTTGACGGCATGCAGAGCCAAATAACCGAGATGAACCGAACTCGGGAGGCAACCGAGGAAACCCCTAACCTCTCTTCAGAAGTCCAGAGTCTGAAGGAGAAACTCAACAAACACTCTAAACAGCTGGATCAAAGCGCCGATAAGCTCAGCCAGTTGCTGTCAGAGAATACGGTCCTCCGGGATCAAAACCAAGCCCGCAGTATGGCAGGCAACAAGAAGCGTCGTTTCAACACCAAGGTTCGACCCATGGGGAACCTAAATACTACTAACTCCGGAGAAGGTATGACCGATCCAGCTCTTGGGTCAGGCGTAGTCGGGCAACGCGTGAAGGGGCCGAGAATCCTCATGTCCACAACCTGGAGGAGAGTGATTCCAAGCCAAAATCAGATAAGGAGACGCCTGAAAAGATATCAGCGATGGAGTCCTCTATGACTGCCTATCTCGTGAAGATGTTTTCCAAGAGATTCGACGCCATGCAGTCCATGGTGGAACGCCTACCAGAGGATAAAGTATGTTTTCTTCATTTTATATATTTCTTTAGAAAGTTTCCTCTTTCCTATGATCATCTTCTTTTATTTTCTCATAACAAGTATGTTTTCTTCATTTTATATATTTCTTTTTACCTATTATTCTTTATTTGATTTATTAATTTATTTTTATTATACAAATTAGAATAAAACTATGTATGTAAAAGCGTATCATATATTACATTTTCATATTTATAAATTAAACATAATACTACAATAAAAGGTGCATAATTTCTATCAAAAATTTATTTAAAAAAATAAGTTAATTGTTTATTGTAATATTTTATAATAAACATTTTATAAAACATAATATTTAAATTAATTTAAGGCATCAAAAATTTTTTCCACAGCTCTTTGAACGCGAATAACAATGGGAACTTCTATGTCTTTTGACTACGAGATCTCTAACACGGCCTCATTGGACAGAGACTTTTGCTAACTTCATAAATTCATAAATTCAAAGTACAAATCGAGAAAAAGAGACAATTTTTTGATACTTATCACCTAAGCATGTCCAAAAATCAATAATTTTACACGAAAAGGCGAATTTGTGTCTTTTTGATTGGCGGAATCTTATCCTGTTTGTTTTATTCACTCTAAAACGGCCTCATTGGACAGAGACTTTTGCTAATTTTTCTAAAGGCGTAATTACCGGGAGGATTTCAAGGCCCAGTCCAGTATTATTTATGGCAGGCCCAACTATTATGCATATATACACCGACGCAGAAAAGGCAAAGTGCAGCACACATCAAAGAAAAACCCTAAACGGAAATGCTCAGATCCTCCCGCCCGCCGCCGCGGTCGTCAGGCACTTTTGGCTCGACGTACCAGAAAAGACTCGCTGTAAGCCGAAAACAAAGCCTAAAACTAGCACGTAAGATCTCTTATTTCTCGAAATCGGTTGTGTGATTTGATTTCATCTGATTGATGCCATAGTATTAACTCTTTTCTTTTTAATTTCTTTTTCTTTGTTAACAGGAGAACTAGATCCTCCCCCTGATGATGAAAATTCTTTCTACGGTTTATGGGACTTCGACAACTGTCGCCTCCCTCCCCTTTATGTCGTGGGCTCGCTGATTCCCAAGATCAACTTGTGTTTACAAACCGTTAATCCTCTCTACCGAATGTGTCGTATGAATTCTGCCATCGGAAACCCAAATTTCGCTTTCATCTGGCAGAATCGCGATGTACTCAACAAGCAATGGGACGTGAAAGAGTCAAAGAAAAGAAAAATTAGATGTTCTGTCCCTATCTGTGGAAGGCTAATTCAGTCAAGCAATAATGCAGAGGTCGCCTACGAGCGAAAGTACGATGTGGCAGACCGGATGCTTATTCAGGAGCTTTTGTGTTACGTTCTTGCAAATCGTACTCCAAGAAACATACTGATTATATCTGATGATTGTGACTTTGGATTTCCAATGCATATTTTGAGGGAACGAGGTTACAGAGTCTTCCTGATGCAGCGATCAGCAAATCTTCGACCATTGACACAGATTGCACAGCACGCTTGGGCTTGGGTTGATGTAGTTAATGGGCTAACACGTCCGTTCTATTCTTTGCCTAATGCCTAAGCTATCTAACCCAAAGCTTCTTTCATTTCCTTTTTGTGTTGTCTATGGTTGTTGTTGAGTGTTGTTGAACCTGCTCTAATTATCCCACTTGTGTTGGTTTTCCTTTCTTACATTTTTTGCATTTAAAAACTCGAGTTTTAGAATTCAGCTTAAAATCATGTTAGATTCGGTCTGCTTTGAGTGAGATATTAAAGGGCCAACAGTTACGAAATGGATGACAGAAATCATATTGCTGGTGGTTCCACAATCTTTTTACAAATCCGGACACATTTTCTTGAAATAATCACTAACTGATAAACACGTTGTAACGATCCAAATTACTTAACTCAGTTAAAGCCCAATTATTTCAGTAAAAACAGTGTGGGACCACCGGCCTTTTGTTCAATATTCGTTTATACCAATATGGCTATTCGTTTTAGAAGAAAAATGAATTTGAAAACATTGAGGGTGACCAAAACTTTTAGGGAAAATTGATAAAAAAAAATTTAGATTTTTCTCAATTGGACTTTTAGCAATTTTTTAAGGAATATAGAATTTTAATTCATGTAAATACCATAATACCCTTAAAATTAACCAACTAATATGAATTATAATTATAATTATAATTTTCGTAATTGATTTAAGCTTAAAAAGGAAAAAACAAAAAGAAAACAAGAGACACAGCTGAGGGTTTCGGGTTACCTTAATATTATTTTTTGGAGATAATTTATGTTCTTCATCGGTGTTTCGTCGGACCTTTCGTCTCTAACCTCGTTTTCCTCATTCCCCTCTTTGTTCTCACACACAAAACAACGAAATCAAAGTGTTCTTCCTCTACGAGTTTCCTCGGACGGTTCATTACGAAATCGAGTGTTCTTCCATCAATTTCAACAAAATCTCATGTCTCTTCACATTAGGTATGCGATTACTTCTATTGATTCTCTTAAGCCTAGATTTTTTTTAAATCGATTTGTCATCTTTCTTATACTAAATTAGTTTTATGGGTTGATTACCCATCTTATACATTACAATTAAGTCATGCATGTTACTGTTTTTGATTTGTATTTGTAGAGTACCGATTTAGGTTTTTTGGAAAGGGGGAAATTCGAGTCTTAAAATCTTAGACTAGTTGTTGTTCGATTGTAATGCTAAACATGTAGACTATTTGTTGTCCGATTGTAATGTTTGTTGTTCTGGGAAATCTTAGAAATAGGTGGAACATTTGTTCTAAAAGTATATTTTATGTTCTTTCTTTGTTTATGCTCTCATTATAATCTTTTTTCTCTGAATGTAGGTATATCTGAGGAGTTACCAAAGAGGCTTTTTAAGGAGGTTGAGGAGACCCAAGTGACTCAGATCAATAACAACTGCTGGATCGACTACATGATTATCATAAAGTTGAAGGAATGACTCCCAAAGGAGTTGAATGTAGTTAAGAAAGATCGGGTTTTTCCTCAGATTTTAAGTTGCCTGAGACTGGTCTTGGGTACTCAACACGAGCGATACACAGCTTCTTGTGTAGGGATCTGGTAACTTACAAAATGCACGAGTTTTGGTTTGTTTTTTCGAGGAGACCACTTTGATTTTCATTGCTATTGTTCCACGCAATAACCAGGCTTGAGTGCAATACTAGTATCTCACTTAAGGAGTTCAATGATTGGGAAGATGATGATGGTTTCTAGAGGAAAGTGCTGAAGAGAAAAGAGGAAATTTGTATCTTGAACCTGTGGAAGAAGCACAAGGAAGCTGTTAAGAAGTGGAGTACTACTGATCGCATATGACTGGTCTACCTTTGCATAATTGTTTGTGTGGTTTTAGCGAGAGATGAGAAGCCTATTATCCCCCTCAAATACATCAATGTGGTCATGCATCTTGAGAAACTTCAAAAGTATCTTTTGGGAGTTGCTGCTTAATTATGCGAGTCAGTAGTCAAAACACGTGACAAACTGAAGGAGAAGACTACTAGTTACATGTTAGATTAATTCTCCTACGCCTTGCAGATTTGGGCAATGAAAGCAGTACCATAGACTGGAAATCTATATGAAAAAAAAACTTGACAAAGGTTATAAGGATGGTCCCAGATGCATAAAACTGGATGTGAACTGGAAAGGTGTCATATGAGGAGATTATTCGTGTTATGGGATTTTTGTGTAGGATCTTTGTGAGTACCACGGAACGTTGGACAAGGATGGTATTTGTATTGATTTTGAGAGATACAATAGAGGTAAAGACTTGAAGATACGTTTTATTGAGTAGACAAACTAGGATTACAATGATTTGAGTAAGAACCCTAATTCTAGCCGTCTAGTCCTAGTCTTAACGCTTGAAGTGTCGATCCCTTCCTCTAGGGTTTAGGTTCCCTTTATATAGTCTTCTTAAGGCGAGTGTTAGTCGGTTGGATTAGGTTAAACTCTTCCATATTCAGAAATATGGAAGGTTCTCCTTGTCGAAAGTTTTTCTTTTCCCGGGGGAAGGGGGCTGTCCCAGGGACCGGACCCGAAGTACTCTGTAGCGGGGAACCGGGGCACCTCTTAGCGGGGACTCAGAGGTCGGTGTCCTGCCTGGGTCTGGAGGAATTTAATACATGAGTATTTTTCCCCAACAGTTTGCCCCTTATTGCTCGATTTTGTCATCGAACTCGGGGAATAACTTGTGCACTCAAGTCAACCGGAGTTGCTCATTCTCAGCAGGCTTCCATTAGGCAGGACATCACTCCAGTAATCCTGCAATCCTGGGTTCCACTCAGGCCGGGACCACACTCTGAACCCGGGGGAGGACCGGTTCCCTTACTCCAGACCGGTCTGGCGGTATTGAACCACTGATTTCTTATCGGAGATTGAGAAGCTCTGGGCTTCTGATGGCGTCTTGGAGATGAAGGAGCCTGGAGCTCTGATGTTTCCCGAGGAGGAGCTTATGTATTGATGTGAGGGGATAGACCAGGAGGCTGGTGCCCGTTCGGTTGATGATACTAGATACTCTTCTTACTCTTCAAAAGTGTGCATCTTTTTCTCGAAACTTGCCTTTTTGTAAGAAGGATTTCCCTTTTTTCTGCAAGGATCGGATTTCCTTTTCGCTGCTTATCCTTTATGTCAGGGATTCTTCAGGATATTTGGAAACATCCTTACTTCCTTTTCTAATCCCACAAAAAAGGAATAATCCGGATGATATAAGGACTCACGATATCTCCTAGCTGGTTTCAACCCAACTCTTGCGCTGATTCCTAGTTGAGGAGGATGAATCCCGAGCTGCTCTCGTTTCCGTCCTCACTTGTGGGTGGTCGTTCAAGGCCGCGTCGTTCTTTTTACCGATCCTTTCTCATCCCTCGTTCCCTCTTGGGGAGACGTTCCGGAGGCTGATAGTTAAGCGGTTCCGATGACGCCCCTGAGAAGGCTCCGTTTTTGTTTCTTCGACGACAGTCCCCGTTCTGAGATCCGAGAGGGGGACCTGGCTAACATGAGGAGGAAGTATGCGATTCATCCTTCAGTGGGGATGAGAAGTCCGACTGAGTTCGAACGCGCTCCGGATGGGGGAGTGGGTGAGATAGCTGTCTATGAGGCATATCTGGAAGCAAGCTTCCGGGGCGTTACACCTTCTCTCGTAGGCGAAGTGTCATCTTTCTTCGATTTCTGTCCTTCTCAATATACTCCTTTTACCTGGAGGACTTTAATGGCCATCCAAGTACTTGGAGAACTCCACAGATTTTCTGTCAGGGTGCTTGAGATTTTATACTCTTACTACTTTGCTCCTTTGAGGAACAAAGCGGGGTTCTACCACCTTCGATCCCGTGATGGCACCCCTATGGTCGAGGAACCTTGGAGGGGTGTCAGGGAAAATTATCCCATCGGGGATGGTTGGAACAACCGGTACATGTTCGTGAAGACCTAGGAGCCGGTTGGTTATCCTACGTCTTGGCGTACCGTTGGTAAGTTCTTCTTTTGAGCTTTGAGTTTTATCATTCCTTTGGGAGCCCGATTTGATGTTTAGCTTTTGCCTTGTCAGATGAGTCCCACCCGGTTTCCTTTGCTGGAGAAGCAGTAGCGAAGCCGGAGTTCCTCGACGATTCCGATGGGTGACCCTCCTGGTGAGCAGGGAAGCCTTGCGTCATAGTCGTGTGTCGGGTAAGCCTTCCCTTTTTCCTATTAGGTGAGGCTTTGTCTTGTTTCTTACATAGCGTTTTCAAGGAATGTGGCGAGGCTCCCGGTATCGGTTGTCTATTCGGGGGACCCCAAAGAGAGTAATTACGTAGGTCCATAGGAATTTGTAGATCTGGAGGTTTGTTATGCTGCTGAGTGCTTCTACTTTAACCCATTTGGAGAAGTAGTCAGTGACTATCAGAAGGAAGACCTTCTGCCCCGGCACCATAGGGAATTTCCCTACAATGTCCATGCCCCACTTTCTGAAGGGCCATGGTGAGCTTATGGACTTGAGGTTCTTTGGGGGAAGCTTTGAGACGGGAGAGTGCCTCTGACACTTGTCGCAGTGTTTTGCTTGTTTGTCTGCGTCGGCGGCCATCGTGGGCAAGTAGTAACCCGCCTTTCTGGCTCTGAGCACAAGGCTCTTTCCGCTAGAGTTGGTTCCACAATCTCCTTCATGTAGTTCTACAAAGATTCTAGCAGCTTCTCGAGGTGTGACACACCTTAGGTACGGGCCAGAGAAGGATCTCCGGTACAGCTTCTCCTGTGATATACAATACCTCGCGGCTTGCTTCTTAATTTTCCTGGCCTTGTTGCGATCTTCCGGGAGAATGTCGGCCTCCAGGTACCGGACAAGGGGGGTCATCCATGTTTCGCCTTCTTCGACAGCAGAGACCTCCTCTGACGGGGGTTCCTCCAGGGTGGCTGGCAATTGAAGCACAAGCAAGGGTGTACTCATCTGGCTATTCGCTTCGAGGGCGGACCACAGATTAGCCAGGGCATCGGCTTGCGAGTTTTGTTCCCGGGGGATTTGAGTGAGCTTGCAGCTCTTGAAATTCTTGATCAGTCATTGGGAAACTGCCAGATATTGGATCATGCTGTCGTCTTTTGCTTGGTACTCTCCCTGTACCTGGTTGATTATCAGCTGGAAGTCGTCGAAGCCCTGGATGTTTTTTGCCCCCATTTGGTGGACGAGAGTTAGACCTACGATTAGGGCCTCGTACTCGCTTTCATTGTTGGTTGCTTTGAAGTTGCATCTCACGGCCCTAGAGGCTGTGTTCCCCGTCGGCGAGGTAAGCACTATTCCCATTCCAGCTCCTCTAACGTTGCTGGATCCATCAACGTGCAGGATCCATTCTACCTCTTCCTTAGTTTCGCCTCGGAGGCGTACCTCCTGCTCTAAAGCTGGGAGTAAGGCAGAGGAGAATTCAGCCACGAAGTCCGCTAGGACCGGTGACTTTATAGCCGTGGCAGGTCGAAATATTACGTCGTACTCCCCTAGTTCCACAGCCCATTTGGCTAGGCGTCCGGAGACTTCGGGTTTGTGGAGGACCAACTTTACATTGAAGGAGGTACCAACCACGATTGGATGAGTCTGGAAGTAGGGTCGTAGCATGCGAGCGGCGACTATCAGGGCTAAGGCCAGCTTCTCTAGATGGCTATAGCGGGTTTCCGCGTCCAGGAGAGCCTTACTTACGTAATAGATTGGTAGCTGCTTGTTTCCCTCCTCGCGGACTAGGGGCGCTCACGGCGTGTTCAGAGACTGCTAGATATAGCAGCATAGCTCATCGAGTAGTGGCTTGGATAGGAGAGGAGGAGTGGTGAGATATGACTTTACCTCTTGGAGAGCGGATTCGCACTCTTTCGTCCATTGGAAGTTCCTTGGATTCTTGAGGGCTCCGAAGAAGGCATGAGATTTGTCGGAGAGTCTGGAGATGAACCTTCTCAAGGCCGCCATCCTTCCCGTTAGGTTTTGAACCTCCTTGACGTTCTTTGGGCAAGGGATTGAATGAATGACCCTAATTTGCTCCGGGTTGGCCTCGATGCGTCGGTGGGTTACAATGTACCCGAGGAACTTACCAAAACTGACCCCAAATGAACATTTAGCTGGGTTGAGCTTCATGGTATACTTCCGGAGGGCGGAGAAGCCTTGCTGTAGGTGAGATATGTGGTCCTCCGCCTCCAGGGAGTTGACCAGCATGTCGTCGATGTAGACCTCCATGGTTCGCCCGATCTGGTCCGCAAACATCAAGTTCAGTAGTCGTTGGTAGTTTGATCCTGCGTTCTTTAGGCCGAATGGCATAACCTTGTATCAGTAGATCCCTCTGGACGTCATGAAGGATGTTTTCTCCTGGTCTTCCGGATGCATAAGTATTTGATTATAGCTTGAGAACGTGTCCATGAAGCTCATCAGCTGATGCCCCGCAGTGGCGTCCACCAGCTTGTCGATATGAGGTAGCGAGAATGGGTCCTTTGGACAGGACTTGTTGAGGTCCGTGAAGTTGATACATACTCTCCACTTCCCGTTCTTTTTCTTGACGACGAGGACGTTGGGTAGCCATTCTGGATGTTGCACCTCACAAGTGAACCCCGCGCCGAGCAGGCTTTTGACTTCATCATTGATGATTGAGTCTCTTCCAGGAGCAAATTTCCTTCTCGTTTGTCTGACGGGTTGATGTAGGGGATCCACCTGTAGCTTGTGGATGATGATTTCCGGATCGATCCCAGGCATATCTGCATGGGACCAATCGAAGCAGTCGGTGTTAGACCTGAGGAAGTCTATCAGTCTTCTCCTCAATCCTTCGGTCAGCTTGGAGCTGATCTTGAGATGTCGGGTCTGACCTCCTTCGGTTAATGGCACGTCGTCCATTTCCTCTACCTCCGGTTCCTCGGTGTGATGAGCCGAAGGCTTACTCTGTAATTGCTATAAGACCTTGGTCTTTCCCTTCAGAGTAGTCTGGTAGCAGGAGCGGGAATACTCCTTATCCCCTCTGACCGCCTTTATGCCCAATGTGTTAGGGGGTTTTTGTGTAGGCTCTTTGTGAGTACTACGGAACGATGGATAAGCTGGTTTCTATTAGGTGTTTGTGTATTTTTTGTGGGAATTTAGTAAGGTAACAAGGATATAGGCTTGAAGAGACTTTTATTAGATAGAACAAGCAAGAACAAGCGAGGTTACAAGGTATTTGGTAAGAACCCTAATTCTAGCTGTCTAGCTCTAGTCTCTCAGCCTTGGAGAAGTCGATCCCTTGCCTTAGGGTTTAGTAGCTCTTATATAGTCGTCTAGGAGTCGGTTTCATTAGGTTAAACTCTTCCATAGTCGGAAATATGGAAGATTTTCTTTGTCGAAAGTTTTCCATTTCTTGGAAGGGAGCTCGTTTCCAGGGACCAAACTCGGGGTTCCTACTAGCGGGGACCCGGAGCGTTCCCTTATCGGGGACCCGAGGGTCTGGGTTTTACCTGGAGGTTGGAGGAAATGATACCGGGGTATTTTTCCCCAACAGTTTGCCCCTTATTTCTCGATTTCGTCATCGAACTCGGGGAATAACCTGTGCACTCAAGTCAACCGGGGTTGCTCATTCTCAGCAGGCTCCCCTTGGGCAGGACCCCGTTCCATTGATCTTACTATCCTGGGTTCCACTCAAGCCGGAACTCATTCTGAACTCAGGTGAGGATCGGCTCCTTCGTGTTTTGACCGGAGTCTAGTAGTACTTTTCTCTTATCTTCTGGAGATGATGAGGCTGGAGATCTGATGTTAAACTGTGTACAGGCTGGAGAGAGTCGGAGAGATGATACTGGTAATGGTTTCCTCAAGGTCTCGTTTGTTCTTTGGGTCCCCAGGACTGAGGGGATAGGTTCCCTTATCGTGCTTCGAGACTCGTTTTCCCGCGTAGTCTCACCTTTTTGACGCGTGTAAGTCAATCTTAGGGTTTTTGATTTTCTTTCCCCGTTTCTGCTTCCTGGACTTTTGGGTTTCCTTTTCTTACCAAAATCTCGCGCGATCTCTATTACTCAGGCCTAGGTCTTCATTCTCTCAGGTAACACTTTCTTTCTCCCCATCTTTTATTCCGAACCTTTTAGGATGACAAACGGACTAGATCTCGCCCTCGGCTCCTCTTCGATAGGTACTAGGGTTCACTCAAGACGTAGGGTTCTAAACGAGGCCTGCGGGTCCATGGATTCCTCAGATTCTTCTCTGGACCTGACCGCCGAAATAGAGGAACTTAGGAATGCTGCTGTTGGAGAGGCTCCACCACCTCCGGGAGGAGACAGACTTTTGCCGGTGGGTCCTCTATCGGTAATAGGAGTAGAGGAGGTCGCAAACTGGAGAAAGAAGTGTCGTATTCTAGACGAAGTTACCATTCGGATCCCTGGTCCCTTTTATAGGGTTTCGGATTTTGAGCTGGGTGAGATCCCTGTATAGGAAGGTTTCTTCGAATCGGGTTTCAGAGACAAGATTCCTTCTTTGGTGGCTAAGATTTCGAAGGCAATGAAGATCTCCCCTGGACAGCTGAATCCTCCCTCCTGGAGGATCTTGATAGCTATGCAAAGTCTCGGTGATCTTGAGGGTTTTACCGTTGGACTCGCTGAGGCTCTATATTGTTATTCTATCTCTCCTTTGAACGGTGGGGAGTTTAGGTATCATTTGCATCCTCGTAGAAAAGCCCTTCCTGTGCGGGAGCTTTCGAAGGCTGAGAGAAAACGTTGCCCCATATCTCGACCAGAGACATAACTCATACAATAAGCATTCATCGATCGATGCAGCGGATTCAATCTCGAGATAAAAAAACAAGACAATACCACATAAACTTAAGCCTATACCCCATCTGTTTTAAATCTGGTTCGACAGAAAGGTCTAGACACGACCTGCAAATGGAATAGTCGAAGCACAATTCCTTTATGGCTTGTTAAAAACATTTTTCGGCAGAAAAACTCGATATGCTCATCTTTAGTAGTTATATGGTCGCATAAACGTAAAAAGGTATCAAACATTTATTAGATTTAGCATTGGTTCAGCCTTGACTTAGGCCACCATATATGATTATCTCGACCAGAGACATAACTCATACAATAAGCATTAATCGACCGATGCAGCGGATTCGATCACGAGATAAAAAACAAGCCAATACCACATAAACTTAAGGCTATGCCCCATCTTTTTTAAATCTGGTTCGACAGAAAGGTCTAGACACGACCTGCAAATAGAATAGTCGAAGCATAATTCTTTAAGGCTTGTTAAAAACATTTTTCGGCAGAGAAACTCGATATGCCCATCTTTAGTAGTTATATGGTCGGATAAATGTAAAAAGGTATCGAACATTTTTTAGGTTTAGCATTGGTTCAGCCTTGACTTAGGCCAACATATATGATTATCTCGACCAGAGACATAACTCATACAATAAGCATTCATTGATCGATGCAGCGGATTCGATCTCGAGATAAAAAACAAGCCAATACCACATAAACTTAAGGCTATGCCCCATCTTTTTTAAATCTGGTTTGACAGAAAGGTCTAGACACGCCCTGCAAATGGAATAGTCGAAGAACAATTCCTTTAAGGCTTGTAAAAAACATTTTTCAGCAGAAAAACTCGATATGCCCATCTTTAGTAGTTATATGGTCGGATAAATTAAAAAAGGTATGGAACATTTTTTATATTTAGCATTGGTTCAGCATTGACTTAGGCCACCATATATGATTATCTCGACCATAGACATAACTCATACAATAAGCATTCATGGACCGATGCAGCGGATTTGATCTCGAGATTAAAAAACAAGCAATTACCACATAAACTTAAGGCTATGCCCCATCTTTTTTAAATCTGGTTCGACAGAAAGTTCTAGACACGACCTGCAAATGGAATAAACGATGCACAATTCCTTTAAGGCTTCTTAAAAACATTTTTCGGCAGAAAAACTCGATATGCCCATCTTTAGTAGTTATATGGTCGGATAAATTTAAAAAGGTATGGAACATTTTTATATTTAGCATTGGTTCAGCATTGACTTAGGCCACCATATATGATTATCTCGACCATAGACATAACTCATACAATAAGCATTCATGGACCGATGCAGCGGATTTGATCTCGAGATTAAAAAACAAGCAATTACCACATAAACTTAAGGCTATGCCCCATCTTTTTTAAATCTGGTTCGACAGAAAGTTCTAGACACGACCTGCAAATGGAATAAACGATGCACAATTCCTTTAAGGCTTCTTAAAAACATTTTTCGGCAGAAAAACTCGATATGCCCATCTTTAGTAGTTATATGGTCGGATAAATGTAAAAATGTATCGAACATTTTTTATATTTAGCGTTGGTTCAGCATTGACTTAGGCCACCATATATGATTATCTCGACCATAGACATAACTCATACAATAAGCATTCATGGACCGATGCAGCGGATTTGATCTCGAGATTAAAAAACAAGCAATTACCACATAAACTTAAGGCTATGCCCCATCTGATTTAAATCTGGTTCGACAGAAAGTTCTAGACACGACCTGCAAATGGAATAAACGATACACAATTCCTTTAAGGCTTCTTAAAAACATTTTTCGGCAGAAAAACTCGATATGCCCATCTTTAGTAGTTATATGGTCGGATAAATTTAAAAAGGTATGGAACATTTTTTATATTTAGCATTGGTTCAGCATTGACTTAGGCCACCATATATGATTATCTCGACCATAGACATAACTCATACAATAAGCATTCATGGACCGATGCAGCGGATTGATCTCGAAATTAAAAAACAAGCAATTACCACATAAACTTAAGGCTATGCCCCATCTTTTTTAAATCTGGTTCGACAGAAAGTTCTAGACACGACCTGCAAATGGAATAAACGATGCACAATTCCTTTAAGGCTTCTTAAAAACATTTTTCGGCAGAAAAACTCGATATGCCCATCTTTAGTAGTTATATGGTCGGATAAATTTAAAAAGGTATGGAACATTTTTTATATTTAGCATTGGTTCAGCATTGACTTAGGCCACCATATATGATTATCTCGACCAGAGACATAACTCATACAATAAGCATTCATGGACCGATGCAGCGGATTTGATCTCGAGATTAAAAAACAAGCAATTACCACATAAACTTAAGGCTATGCCCCATCTTTTTTAAATCTGGTTCGACAGAAAGTTCTAGACACGACCTGCAAATGGAATAAACGAAGCACAATTCCTTTAAGGCTTCTTAAAAACATTTTTCGGCAGAAAAACTCGATATGCCCATCTTTAGTAGTTATATGGTCGGATAAATGTAAAAATGTATCGAACATTTTTTAGATTTAGCATTGGTTCAGCCTTGACTTAGGCCACCATATATGATTATCTCGACCAGAGACATAACTCATACAATAAGCACTCATCGACCGATGCAGCGGATTCGATCTCGAGATAAAAAAACAAGCCAATACCACATAAACTTAAGCCATTACCCATCTGATTTAAATCTGGTTCGACAGAAAGGTCTAGACACGACCTGCAAATGGAATAGTCGAAGCACAATTCCTTTAAGGCTTGTTAAAAACATTTTTTGGCAGAAAAACTCGATATGCCCATCTTAGTAGTTATATGGTCGGATAAATTTAAAAAGGTATCAAACATTTTTTAGATTTAGCATTTGTTCAGCCTTGACTTAGGCCACCATATATGATTATCTCGACCAGAGACATAACTCATACAATAAGCATTCATCGACCGATGCAGCGGATTCGATCTCGATATAAAAAAACAAGCAATTACCACATAAACTTAAGCCTATACCCCATTTTTTTAAATCTGGTTCGACAGAAAGGTCTAGACACGACCTCCAAATGGAGTAAAGGAAGCACAAATCCTTTAAGGCTTGTTAAAAATATTTTTCGGCAGAAAAACTCGATATGCCCATCTTTAGTAGTTATATGGTCGAATAAATGTAAAAAGGTATCGAACATTTTTTAGATTTAGCATTGGTTCAGCCTTGACTTAGGCCACCATATATGATTATCTCGACCAGAGACATAACTCATACAATAAGCATTCATCGACCGATGCAGCGGATTCAATCTCGAGATAAAAAAATAAGCCAATACCACATAAACTTAAGGTTATGCCCCATCTTTTTAAATCTGGTTTGACAGAAAGGTCTAGAAACAACCTGCAAATGGAATAGTCGAAGCACAATTCCTTTAAGGCTTGTTAAAAACATTTTTTTGCATAAAAACTCGATATGCCCATCTTTAGTAGTTATATGGTCGGATAAATGTAAAAAGGTATCGAACATTGTTTAGATTTAGCATTGGTTCAGCCTTGACTTAGGCCACCATATATGATTATCTCGACCAGAGACATAACTCATACAATAAGCATTCATCGACCGATGCAGCGGATTCAATCTCGAGATAAAAAAAACAAGCCAATACCACATAAACTTAAGGCTATGCCCCATCTTTTTTAAATCTGGTTCGACAGAAAGGTCTAGACACGACCTACAAATGGAATAGTCGAAGAACAATTCCTTTAAGGCTTGTTAAAAACATTTTTCAGCAGAAAAACTCGATATGCCCATCTTTAGTAGTTATATGGTCGGATAAATGTAAAAAGGTATCAAACATTTTTTAGATTTAGCATTGGTTCAGCCTTGACTTAGGCCACCATATATGATTATCTCGACCAGAGACATAACTCATACAATAAGCATTCATCGACCGATGCAGCGGATTCGATCTCGAGATAAAAAAAAAGCCAATACCACATAAACTTAAGGCTATGCCCCATCTTTTTTCAATCTGGTTCGACAGAAAGGTCTAGACACGCCCTGCAAATGGAATAGTCGAAGCACAATTCCTTTAAGGCTTGTTAAAACATTTTTCGGCAGAAAAACTCGATATGCACATCTTTAGTAGTTATATGGTCAGATAAATGTAAAAAGGTATGAAACATTTATTAGATTTAGCATTGGTTCAGCCTTGACTTAGGCCACCATATATGATTATCTCGACCAGAGACATAACTCATACAATAAGCATTCATCGACCGATGCAGCGGATTCGATCTCGAGATAAAAAAACAAGCCAATACAACATAAACTTAAGGCTATGCCCCATCTTTTAAAAATCTGGTTTGACAGAAAGGTCTAGACACGACCTGCAAATGGAATAGTCGAAGCACAATTCCTATAAGGCTTGTTAAAACATTTTTTGGCAGAAAAACTCGATATGCCCATCTTTAGTAGTTATATGGTCGGATAAATGTAAAAAGGTATCAAACATTTTTTAGATTTAGCATTGGTTCAGCCTTGACTTAGGCCACCATATATGATTATCTCGACCAGAGACATAACTCATACAATAAGCATTCATCGATCGATGCAGCGGATTCGATCTCGAGATAAAAAAACAAGCCAATACCACATAAACTTAAGGCTATGCCCCATCTTTTTTAAATCTGGTTCAACAGAAAGGTCTAGACACGCCCTGCAAATGGAATAGTCAAAGCACAATTCCTTTAGGCTTGTTAAAAACATTTTCGGCAGAAAAACTCGATATGCCCATCTTTAGTAGTTATATGATCGGATAAATTTAAAACGGTATTGGACATTTTTTAGATTTAGCATTGGTTCAGCCTTGACTTAGGCCACCATATATGATTATCTTGACCAGAGACATAACTCATACAATAAGCATTCATCGACCGATGCAGCGGATTCGATCTGGAAATAAAAAACAAGCCAATACCACATAAACTTAAGGCTATGCCCCATCTTTTTTCAATCTGGTTCGACAGAAAGGTCTAGACACGCCCTGCAAATGGAATAGTCGAAGCACAATTCCTTTAAGGCTTGTTAAAACATTTTTCGGCAGAAAAACTCGATATGCACATCTTTAGTAGTTATATGGTCAGATAAATGTAAAAAGGTATGAAACATTTTTAGATTTAGCATTGGTTCAGCCTTGACTTAGGCCACCATATATGATTATCTCGACCAGAGACATAACTCATACAATAAGCATTCATCGACCGATGCAGCGGATTCGATCTCGAGATAAAAAAACAAGCCAATACCACATAAACTTAAGGCTATGCCCCATCTTTTAAAATCTGGTTTGACAGAAAGGTCTAGACACGACCTGCAAATGGAATAGTCGAAGCACAATTCCTTTAAGGCTTGTTAAAAACATTTTTTGGCAGAAAAACTCGATATGCCCATCTTTAGTAGTTATATGGTCGGATAAATGTAAAAAGGTATCAAACATTTTTTAGATTTAGCATTGGTTCAGCCTTGACTTAGGCCACCATATATGATTATCTCGACCAGAGACATAACTCATACAATAAGCATTCATCGACCGATGCAGCGGATTCGATCTCGAGATAAAAAAACAAGCCAATACCACATAAACTTAAGGCTATGCCCCATCTTTTTTAAATCTGGTTCGACAGAAAGGTCTAGACACGCCCTGCAAATGGAATAGTCGAAGCACAATTCCTTTAGGCTTGTTAAAAACATTTTCGGCAGAAAAACTCGATATGCCCATCTTTAGTAGTTATATGGTCGGATAAATGTAAAAAGGTATCGAACATTTTTTAGATTTAGCATTGGTTCAGCCTTGACTTAGGCCACCATATATGATTATCTCGACCAGAGACATAACTCATACAATAAGCATTCATCGACCGATGCAGCGGATTCGATCTCGAGATAAAAAAACAAGCCAATACCACATAAACTTAAGGCTATGCCCCATCTTTTTAAATCTGGTTCGACAGAAAGGTCTAGACACGACCTGCAAATGGAATAGTCGAAGCACAATTCCTTTAAGGCTTGTTAAAAACATTTTTCCGCAGAAAAACTCGATATGCCCATCTTTAGTAGTTATATGGTCGGATAAATGTAAAAAGGTATCGAACATTTTTAGATTTAGCATTGGTTCAGCCTTGACTTAGGCCACCATATATGATTATCTCGACCAGAGACATAACTCATACAATAAGCATTCATCGACCGATGCAGCGGATTCAATCTCGAGATAAAAAAAACAAGCCAATACCACATAAACTTAAGGCTATGCCCCATCTTTTTTAAATCTGGTTCGACAGAAAGGTCTAGACACGACCTACAAATGGAATAGTCGAAGAACAATTCCTTTAAGGCTTGTTAAAAACATTTTTCAGCAGAAAAACTCGATATGCCCATCTTTAGTAGTTATATGGTCGGATAAATGTAAAAAGGTATCAACATCTTTTTAGATTTAGCATTGGTTCAGCCTTGACTTAGGCCACCATATATGATTATCTCGACCAGAGACATAACTCATACAATAAGCATTCATCGACCGATGCAGCGGATTCGATCTCGAGATAAAAAAAAAGCCAATACCACATAAACTTAAGGCTATGCCCCATCTTTTTTAAATCTGGTTCGACAGAAAGGTCTAGACACGCCCTGCAAATGGAATAGTCGAAGCACAATTCCTTTAAGGCTTGTTAAAACATTTTTCGGCAGAAAAACTCGATATGCCCATCTTTAGTAGTTATATGGTCGGATAAATGTAAAAAGGTATGAAACATTTTTAGATTTAGCATTGGTTCAGCCTTGACTTAGGCCACCATATATGATTATCTCTACCAGAGACATGACTCATACAATAAGCATTCATCGACCGATGCAGCGGATTCGATCTCGAGATAAAAAAACAAGCCAATACCACATAAACTTAAGGCTATGCCCCATCTTTTTAAAATCTGGTTCGACAGAAAGGTCTAGACACGACCTGCAAATGGAATAGTCGAAGCACAATTCCTTTAAGGCTTGTTAAAAACATTTTTTGGCAGAAAAACTCGATATGCCCATCTTTAGTAGTTATATGGTCGGATAAATGTAAAAAGGTATCAAACATTTTTTAGATTTAGCATTGGTTCAGCCTTGACTTAGGCCACCATATATGATTATCTCGACCAGAGACATAACTCATACAATAAGCATTCATCGACCGATGCAGCGGATTCGATCTCGAGATAAAAAAACAAGCCAATACCACATAAACTTAAGGCTATGCCCCATCTTTTTTAAATCTGGTTCGACAGAAAGGTCTAGACACGCCCTGCAAATGGAATAGTCGAAGCACAATTCCTTTTAGGCTTGTTAAAAACATTTTCGGCAGAAAAACTCGATATGCCCATCTTTAGTAGTTATATGGTCGGATAAATTTAAAAAGGTATTGAACATTTTTTAGATTTAGCATTGGTTCAGCCTTGACTTAGGCCACCATATATGATTATCTCGACCAGAGACATAACTCATACAATAAGCATTCATCGACCGATGCAGCGGATTCGATCTGGAAATAAAAAACAAGCCAATACCACATAAACTTAAGGCTATGCCCCACCTTTTTTCAATCTGGTTCGACAGAAAGGTCTAGACACGCCCTGCAAATGGAATAGTCGAAGCACAATTCCTTTAAGGCTTGTTTAAAACATTTTTCGGCAGAAAAACTCGATATGCCCATCTTTAGTAGTTATATGGTCGGATAAATGTAAAAAGGTATGAAACATTTATTAGATTTAGCATTGGTTCAGCCTTGACTTAGGCCACCATATATGATTATCTCGACCAGAGACATAACTCATACAATAAGCATTCATCGACCGATGCAGCGGATTCGATCTCGAGATAAAAAAACAAGCCAATACCACATAAACTTAAGGCTATGCCCCATCTTTTAAAATCTGGTTTGACAGAAAGGTCTAGACACGACCTGCAAATAGAATAGTTGAAGCACAATTCCTTTAAGGCTTGTTAAAAACATTTTTTGGCAGAAAAACTCGATATGCCCATCTTTAGTAGTTATATGGTCGGATAAATGTAAAAAGGTATCAAACATTTTTTAGATTTAGCATTGGTTCAGCCTTGACTTAGGCCACCATATATGATTATCTCGACCAGAGACATAACTCATACAATAAGCATTCATCGATCGATGCAGCGGATTCGATCTCGAGATAAAAAAACAAGCCAATACCACATAAACTTAAGGCTATGCCCCATCTTTTTTAAATCTGGTTCGACAGAAAGGTCTAGACACGCCCTGCAAATGGAATAGTCAAAGCACAATTCCTTTTAGGCTTGTTAAAAACATTTTCGGCAGAAAAACTCGATATGCCCATCTTTAGTAGTTATATGATCGGATAAATTTAAAACGGTATTGGACATTTTTTAGATTTAGCATTGGTTCAGCCTTGACTTAGGCCACCATATATGATTATCTCGACCAGAGACATAACTCATACAATAAGCATTCATCGACCGATGCAGCGGATTCGATCTCGAGATAAAAAAACAAGCCAATAACACATAAACTTAAGGCTATACCCCATCTTTTTAAAATCTGGTTCGACAGAAAGGTCTAGACACGCCCTGCAAATGGAATAGTCAAAGCACAATTCCTTTAAGGCTTGTTAAAAACATTTTTCCGCAGAAAAACTCGATATGCCCATCTTTAGTAGTTATATGGTCGGATAAATGTAAAAAGGTATCGAACATTTTTTAGATTTAGCATTGGTTCAGCCTTGACTTAGGCCACCATATATGATTATCTCGACCAGAGACATTACTCATACAATAAGCATTCATCGACCGATGCAGCGGATTCGATCTCGAGATAAAAAAAAAAAGCCAATACCACATAAACTTAAGGCTATGCCCCATCTTTTTTAAATCTGGTTCGACAGAAAGGTCTAGACACGCCCTGCAAATGGAATAGTCGAAGCACAATTCCTTTAAGGCTTGTTAAAAACATTTTTCGGGAGAAAAACTCGATATGCCCATCTTTAGTAGTTATATGGTTGGATAAATGTAAAAAGGTATCGAACATTTTTTAGATTAAGCATTGGTTCAGCCTTGACTTAGGCCACCATATATGATTATCTCGACCAGGGACATAACTCATACGATAAGCATTCATCGACCGATGCAGCGGATTCGATCTCGAGATAAAAAAACAAGCCAATACCACATAAACTTAAGGCTATGCCCCATCTTTTTTAAATTTGGTTCGATAGAAAGGTCTAGACACGACCTGCAAATGGAATAGTCGAAGCACAATTCCTTTAAGGCTTGTTAAAAACATTTTTCGGCAGAAAAACTCGATATGCACATCTTTAGTAGTTATATGGTCGGATAAATGTAAAAAGGTATCGAACATTTTTAGATTTAGCATTGTTTCAGCCTTGACTTAGGCCACCATATATGATTATTTCGACTAGAGCCATTACTCATACAATAAGCATTCATCGACCGATGCAGCCGATTCGATCTCGAAATAAAAAAAAAGCCAATACCACATAAACTTAAGGCTATGCCCCATCTTTTTTAAATCTGGTTCGACAGAAAGGTCTAGACACGCCCTGCAAATGGAATAGTCAAAGCACAATTCCTTTAAGGCTTGTTAAAAACATTTTTCGGCAGAAAAACTCGATATGCCCATCTTTAGTAGTTATATGGTCGGATAAATTTAAAAAGGTATTGGACATTTTTTAGATTTAGCATTGGTTCAGCCTTGACTTAGGCCACCATATATGATTATCTTGACCAGAGACATAACTCATAAAATAAGCATTCATCGACCGATGCAGCGGATTCGATCTCGAGATAAAAAACAAGCCAATACCACATAAACTTAAGGCTATGCCCCATATTTTTTAAATCTGGTTTGACAGAAAGGTCTAGACACGCCCTGCAAATGGAATAGTCGAAGAACAATTCCTTTAAGGCTTGTAAAAAACATTTTTCGGCAGAAAAACTCGATATGCTCATCTTTAGTAGTTATATGGTCGGATAAATGTAAAAAGGTATCAAACATTTATTAGATTTAGCATTGGTTCAGCCTTGACTTAGGCCACCATATATGATTATCTCGACCAGAGACATAGCTCATACAATAAGCATTAATCGACCGATGCAGCGGATTCGATCTCGAGATAAAAAACAAGCCAATACCACATAAACTTAAGGCTATGCCCCATCTTTTTTAAATCTGGTTCGACAGAAAGGTCTAGACACGACCTGCAAATGGAATAGTCGAAGCACAATTCTTTAAGGCTTGTTAAAAACATTTTTCGGCAGAAAAACTCGATATGCCCATCTTTAGTAGTTATATGGTCGGATAAATGTAAAAAGGTATCGAACATTTTTTAGATTTAGCATTGGTTCAGCCTTGACTTAGGCCACCATATATGATTATCTCGACCAGAGACATAACTCATACAATAAGCATTCATCGACCGATGCAGCGGATTCGATCTCGAGATAAAAAACAAGCCAATACCACATAAACTTAAGGCTATGCCCCATCTTTTTTAAATCTGGTTTGACAGAAAGGTCTAGACACGCCCTGCAAATGGAATAGTCGAAGCACAATTCCTTTAAGGCTTGTAAAAAACATTTTTCAGCAGAAAAACTCGATATGCCCATCTTTAGTAGTTATATGGTCGGATAAATGTAAAAAGGTATCGAACATTTTTTAGATTTAGCATTGGTTCAGCCTTGACTTAGGCCACCATATATGATTATCTCGACCAGAGTCCTAACTCATACAATAAGCATTCATCGACCGATGCAGCGGATTCGATCTCGAGATAAAAAAACAAGCAATTACCACATAAACTTAAGGCTATACCCCAACTTTTTTTAAATCTGGTTCGACAGAAAGGTCTAGACATGCCCTGCAAATGGAATAGTCGAAGCACAATTTCTTTAAGGCTTGTTAAAAACATTTTTCGGCAGAAAAACTCGATATGCACATCTTTAGTATTTATATGGTCAGATAAATGTAAAACGGTATGAAACATATATTAAATTTAGCATTGGTTCAGCCTTGACTTAGGCCACCATATATGATTATCTCGACCAGTGACATAACTCATACAATAAGCATTCATCGACCGATGCAGCGGATTCGATCTCGAGATAAAAAACAAGCCAATACAACATAAACTTAAGGCTATGCCCCATTTTTTTTAAATCTGGTTTGACAGAAAGGTCTAGTAACGACCTGCAAATGGAATAGTCGAAGCACAATTCCTTTAAGGCTTGTTAAAAACATTTTTTGGCAGAAAAACTCGATATGCCCATCTTTAGTAGTTATATGGTCGGATAAATGTAAAAAGGTGTCGAACATTTTTAGATTTAGCATTGTTTCAGCCTTGACTTAGGCCACCATATATGATTATCTCGACCAGAAACATAACTCATACAATAATTCATCGATCGATGCAGCGGATTCGATCTCGAGATAAAAAAACAAGCCAATACCACATAAACTTAAGGCTATGCCCCATCTTTTTTAAATCTGGTTCGACAGAAAGGTCTAGACACGCCCTGCAAATGGAATGGTCAAAGCACAATTCCTTTAAGGCTTGCTAAAAACATTTTTCGGCAGAAAAACTCGATATGCCCATCTTTAGTAGTTATATGGTCGAATAAATTTAAAAAGGTATTGGACATTTTTTAGATTTAGCATTGGTTCAGCCTTGACTTAGGCCACCATATATGATTATCTTGACCAGAGACATAACTCATAAAATAAGCATTCATCGACCGATGCAGCAGATTCGATCTCGAGATAAAAAAACAAGCCAATAACACATAAACTTAAGGCTATACCCCATCTTTTTAAAATCGGGTTCGACCGAAAGGTCTAGACACGACCTGCAAATGTAATAGTCGAAGCACAATTCCTTTAAGGCTTGTTAAAAACATTTTTCCGCAGAAAAACTCGATATGCCCATTTTTAGTAGTTATATGGTCGGATAAATGTAAAAAGGTATCGAACATTTTTTAGATTTAGCATTGGATCAGCCTTGACTTAGGCCACCATATATGATTATTTCGACTGGAGACATTACTCATACAATAAGCATTCATCGACCGATGCAGCCGATTCGATCTCGAGATAAAAAAACAGGCCAATACCACATAAACTTAATGCTATGCCCCATATTTTTTAAATCTGGTTTGACAGAAAGGTCTAGACACGCCCTGCAAATGGAATAGTCGAAGCACAATTCCTTTAAGGCTTGTTAAAAACATTTTTCGGCTAAAAAACTCGATATGCCCATCTTTAGTAGTTATATGGTTGGATAAATATAAAAAGGTATCAAACATTTTTTAGATTAAGCATTGGTTCAGCCTTGACTTAGGCCACCATATATGATTATCTCAACCAGGGACATAACTCATACGATAAGCATTCATCGACCGATGCAGCGGATTCGATCTCGAGATAAAAAAACAAGCCAATACCACATAATCTTAAGGCTATGCCCCATCTTTTTTAAATCTGGTTCGATAGAAAGGTCTAGACACGACCTGCAAATGGAATAGTCGAAGCACAATTCCTTTAAGGTTGTTAAAAACATTTTTTTGCAGAAAAACTCGATATGCACATCTTTAGTAGTTATATGGTCGGATAAATGTAAAAAGGTATCGAACGTTTTTTAGATTTAGCATTGGTTCAGCCTTGACTTAGACCACCATTTATGATTATCTCGACCAGAGACCAAACTCATACAATAAGCATTCATCGACCGATGCAGTGGATTCGATCTCGAGATAAAAAACGAGCAATTACCACATAAACTTAAGGCTATACCCCATCTTTTTTTAAATCATGTTCGACAGAAAGGTCTAGAAATGACCTGCAAATGGAATAAACGAAGCACAATTCCTTTAAGGCTTGTTAAAAACATTTTTCGACAGAAAAACTCTATATGCCCATCTTTAGTTGTTATAAGGTCGGATAAATGTAAAAAGGTGTCGAACATTTTTTAGATTTAGCATTGGTTCAGCCTTGACTTAGGACACCATATATGATTATCTCGACCTGAGACCTAACTCATACAATAAGCATTCATCGACCGGTGCAGCGGATTCGATCTCGGTCGAGATAATCATATATGGTGGCCTACGTATATGTCTCTGGTCGAGATAATCATATATAGGTCTCTGGTCGAGATAATCATATATGGTGGCCTAAGTCAAGGCTGAACCAATGCTAAATCTAAAAAATGTTCGATACATTTTTAAATTTTTTCGACCCTATAACTACTAAAGATGGGCATATCGAGTTTTTCTGCCGAAACAATGTTTTTTAACAAGCTTTAAAGGAATAGTTCTTCGTTTATTCCATTTGCAGGTTATTTCTAGACCTTTCTGCCCAACCAGATTTAAAAAAAGATGGGGTATAGCCTTAAGTTTATGTGGTAATTGCTTGCTTTTTCATCTCGAGATCGAATCTGCTGCATCGGTCGATGAATGCTTATTGTATGAGTTATGTCTCTGGTCGAGATAATCATATATGGTGGCCTAAGTCAAGGCTGAACCAATGCTAAATCTAAAAAATGTTCAATACCTTTTTTAATTTATCCAACCATATAACTACTAAAGATGGGCATATCGAGTTTTTCTTCCTAAAAATGTTTTTAACAAGCATTAAAGGAATTTTGCTTCGACTATTCCATTTGCACGGCGTGTCTAGACCTTTCTGTCGAACCAGATTTAAAAAAGATGGGGCATAGCCTTAAGTTTATGTGGTATTGGCTTTTTTTTTTATCTCGAGATCGAATCCGCTGCATCGGTCGATGAATGCTTATTGTATGAGTTGTGTCTCTGGTCGAGATAATCATATATGGTGGTCTAAGTCAAGGCTGAACCAATGCTAAATCTAATAAATGTTTGATACTTTTTTACATTTATCCGACCATATAACTACTAAAGATGGGCATATCGAGTTTTTCTGCCGAAAAATGTTTTTAGCAAGCCTTAAAGGAATTGTGCTTCGAGTATTCCATTTGCAGGTCGTGTCTAGACCATTCTGTCGAACCAGATTTAAAAAATATGGGGTATAGCCTTAAGTTTATGTGGTATTGGCTGGTTTTTTTATATCGAGATCGAATCCGCTGCATCGATCGATGAATGCTTATTGTATGAGTTATGTCTCTGGTCGAGATAATCATATATGGTGGCCTAAGTCAAGGCTGAACCAATGCTAAATCTAAAAAATGTTCGATACATTTTTACATTTTTTCGACCCTATAACTACTAAAGATGGGCATATCGAGTTTTTCTGCCGAAAAAATGTTTTTAACAAGCCTTAAAGGAATTGTGCTTCGTTTATTCCATTTGCAGGTCATTTCTAGACCATTCTGTCGAACCAGATTTAAAAAAGATGGGGTATAGCCTTAAGTTTATGTGGTAATTGCTTGTTTTTTTATCTCGAGATCGAATCCGCTGCATCGGTCGATGAATGCTTATTGTATGAGTTATGTCTCTGGTCGAGATAATCATATATGGTGGCCTAAGTCAAGTCTGAACCAATGCTAAATCTATAAAATGTTCAATACCTTTTTAATTTATCCGACCATATAATTACTAAAGATGGGCATATCGAGTTTTTCTTCCGAAAAATGTTTTTAAAAAGCCTTAAAGGAATTGTGCTTCAACTATTCCATTTGCACGGCGTGTCTAGACCTTTCTGTCGAACCAGATTTAAAAAAGATGGGGCATAGCCTTAAGTTTATGTGGTATTGGCTTGTTTTTTATCTCAAGATCGAATCCGCTGCATCGGTCGATGAATGCTTATTGTATGAGTCATGTCTCTGGTCGAGATAATCATATATGGTGGCCTAAGTCAAGGCTGAACCAATTCTAAATCTAAAAAGATGTTTGATACCATTTTACATTTATCAGACCATATAACAACTAAAGATGGGCATATCAAATTTTTCTGCCGAAAAATGTTTTTAACAAGCCTTAAAGGAATTGTGCTTCGACTATTCCATCTGCAGGTCGTTTCTAGACCTTTCTGTCGAACCAAATTTAAAAAAGATGGGGCATAGCCTTAAGTTTATGTGGTATTGGCTTGTTGTTTTATCTCGAGATCGAATTCGCTGCATCGGTCGATGAATGCTTATTGTATGAGTTATGTCTCTGGTCGAGATAATCATATATGGTGGCCTAAGTCAAGGCTGAACCAATGCTAAATCTAAAAAATGCTCAATACCTTTTTTAATTTATCCGACCACATAATTACTAAAGATGGGCATATCGAGTTTTTCTTGCGAAAAATGTTTTTAACAAGCCTTAAAGGAATTGTGCTTCAACTATTCCATTTGCACGGCGTGTCTAGACCTTTCTGTCGAACCAGATTTAAAAAAGATGGGGCATAGCCTTAAGTTTATGTGGTATTGGCTTGTTTTTTATCTCTAGATCGAATCTGCTGCATCGGTCGATGAATGCTTATTGTATGAGTTATGTCTCTGGTCGAGATAATCATATATGGTGGCCTAAGTCAAGGCTGAACCAATTCTATATCTAAAAAGATGTTCGATACCATTTTACATTTATCCGACCATATAACAACTAAAGATGGGTATATCGAGTTTTTCTGCCGAAAAATGTTTTTAACAAGCCTTAAAGGAATTGTGCTTCGACTATTCCATTTACAGGTCGTGTCTAGACCTTTCTGTCGAACCAGATTTAAAAAAGATGGGGGAATAGCCTTAAGTTTATGTGGTATTGGCTTGTTTTTTTATCTCGAGATCGAATCCGCTGCATCGGTCGATGAATGCTTATTGTATGAGTTATGTCTCTGGTCGAGATAATCATATATGGTGGCCTAAGTCAAGGCTGAACCAATGCTAAATCTAATAAATGTTTGATACCTTTTTACATTTATCCGACCATATAACAACTAAAGATGGGCATATCGAATTTTTCTGCCGAAAAATGTTTTTAACAAACCTTAAAAGAATTGTGCTTCGACTATTCCATTTGCAGGTCGTGTCTAGACCTTTCTGTTGAACAAGATTTAAAAAAGATGGGGCATAGCCTTAAGTTTATGTGGTACTGGCTTGTTTTTTTTATCTCGAGATCGAATCCGCTGCATCGGTCGATGAATGCTCATTGTATGAGTTATGTCTCTGGTTGAGATAATCATATATGGTGGCCTAAGTCAAGGCTGAACCAATGCTAAATCTAATAAATCTTTGATACCTTTTTACATTTATCCGACCATATAACTACTAAAGATGGGCATATCGAGTTTTTCTGCCGAAAAATGTTTTTAACAAGCCTTAAAGGAACTGTGCTTCGATTATTCCATTTGCAGGTCTTGTCTAGACCTTTCTGTCGAACCAGATTTAAAAAAGATGGGGTATAGCCTTAAGTTTATGTGGTATTGGCTTTTTTTTATCTCAAGATCAAATCCGCTGCATCGGTCGATGAATGCTTATTGTATGAGTTATGTCTCTGGTCGAGATAATCATATATGGTGGCCTAAGTCAAGGCTGAACCAATTCTAAACTAAAATTTTCAAAAATGTATACAATTTTTTTAGAAAATTATAAAAATTTAATCGTAAAATCATTATTTTCTTATATATCTACAAATTTTATAAATATTGATTAATTTTAATTTTTGGTAATTATGCAACTTTTACAAATTTATTTAATATATTTAATTAAAATAAATAGATAGAAAAATCTATCTAAGATTATAATTTCAAATATATACATGCACATTCTTAAATATTGTTTTTATGTTTAATTAAATTAAATTTATATTAAAATATTGATACGAAAAAAGAAAATTTACAATATTAATAAAATTTTATTTTAAAATATAATTTATATTTATCTGTTAAAAAGTATTTTAAATATTTTTACTGCACATGGTGCATGAAGACACCTAGTTTTATTTAAATAACTAGTGTTTGATCTAGTACTACTTACAGGTAAATAATTTCTTAATTTACATATGTATTAAGAATACAATTCATGGGTGTAAGATTCGCTGAATAGTATATCTAGAAAATTACAACGACAGTAAGTTAAAATACTTCCATTAACAGTATTACCTTATTTTGTCCATACAGCACGACTGATATGCCATCTTTATGTTTCTTAATATGCTTGAGCTAGTTTTTTTTCTCTTTGATGTATGTCCATAATAAACCAAAAAAGTAACACTGAAACTTCCCATCTTAACTGAAACAAAAATGTAAAAATATTACACTAGTGTTTCCATGGTCAATCTATTTGTGGAGACTTACTGTCTTTTTCTAAAAAAAAGGCTACGAACCTATCAAACACCCCGATAGTAATCTGAAAAAGGAAAATTAAATAAACAAAAATCAAATCAAATCAAATAAATTGACAAATATAAAAGAGGCTACTGGTTCAATTGAAAAAACCCAGTTTTGTATATCTCCTCTCTTCCTCGAAAGTCTGAAACTTTCATCACCGTCTTTGTTGTTTTATTTCATACAAAAGTATAAGAGAGTATTACTTTGAGAAGGAGAAAATGAATTTAAAAACAATAGTCAGAAATCTATACCAATCGTTGTCACTACACTAATAACCCAAAAATAGGTTGAGGAGATGACGATGGGAAGAACAAATAGAAAAGATGATTAATTAACTGAAAATGGATATTGTAGACAACGGGTGCTCTAGTAACATCATCTTCCAGTCTGCCTATCACGACATGGGACTGGAAGAAAGCACACTAACGGGTAAGGTCACCCCACTCGTAGGATTCAGTAGAGAGATCAAGCAAACCACAAGAGATGTCACTTTCCCGGTATACGCTGAAGGGATCAACATGTCAACCAAATTCATGGTCGTCGATTGCAAGTCATCCAACAACATGATACTGGGGCGGGCATGGATCCATGACATGGTAGCCATTGTAGTAACCTTCCTGAAGGGGTAAAACGGTCAAGATTGACAAAGTCAGAATTTGGAGCCAAGCTTTTAGGAATCAAAGAATGATGAGGAATGTTGAGTTTTGATCATTGAAAACTTGACATGATTCGAAGAACATAGAAGATTGGTCGAGCATCAACTTGGTGGTCGAATCGTGGGCAATAAGGATCGATCAAGAAGTTTTTGAGTACGAGGTGGTCGTGGGTGAACCATGAGTCGAATATTCCACTCGACCATGGTTAGACAATGTGATAGATTGATCAGAAGGACGTTTTGGGAGAATAACATTTTTGGAGCACGATGTTTTCAGAAAACTTAATAAGGGAACATAATATGTCACAAGCAGGATGGGAGTTAAGCAGGATGGGAAGTAAGTACGACGGGATCGAAACACGACGAGAAAACCCGAAATTGGACGAAAACCCTAATTTTGGTATTATAGATAATTTTTTGGTGAAGCTGGAGGATCGGAAAATATTTACCATCAAGGTCAGAATTCAGTTTGGAATTTATTAAAAACTTTCAGCTCACCAGAACGGACGCGGAAATATATTCGGGATTGATCGCGGGTCGGAAATATGCCGAAAGGGCCGAAATCAGATGAATGGACCGAGAAGCACGAGGTGGCTTCAGGCATGGGATCAGAACGTGGCGGAAACATTCTGGCAGGGTATGTGGTAGTCCTCGGCGTTCGGTTCTCGGTTCGATTCCTGTTCGGTTTTTCCGTTCTTCGGTTCTAGAGGTTTAGGATCCATATAGGAACCGTCTTATTTTCGGTTCGGATCGGTTCACTTATTTTCGGTTCCGGTTCGGTTCGGATATTGAAATTGAAAACCGGCCAAAAACCAAAATATTTTTGGTTCCTATTCGGTTCGGTTTGTAGTATAATAATCGAACCAAGAACCCGAAAAGAACCGACAAAACCGAAGAACCAAATATTCTTTTACGAAAGAAAAAAAAATAAAAAGTAACCAAAAACCTGAAAAATCCCAAATATAACCGAACATTCTACAAAGACAAAAAATAAACCAGAATAATCCAAAACAATGTACAAGTAGAAATGCAGAATCATTCAAATTTCAAAGAATAGTAGTTCAAGAAACATAAGTTTCAAACATACGATCCAAACACCATCGCCGAACGTAAGTTCTCAGCTTCTCTAGTCCAACTTCATCTCCAAAGCTTCATATGTAAGAGAAGACTCATAAGAAACATAATTCTAAACACCTAAACATATCATGGCAAACAATTCTTCGACCACCTCGTTCTTCGAAATTTGCCGATCGATCTTTACCGCCCGCGGTTCGACCACTAAATTGATGTTTGACCAGTTTTCTCTTTTCTTCGAATCATGTCAAGTTTTATGTGATCAAAACTCAACATTCCTCCTGATACTTAGACTCCCAAATGCTCGGCTCCAGATTCATATTATATTATTATTATTTTTTTTTATCCCGAAGGGCGGGTTATCACACCTGCTGCAGGGGAATTGTTCCACAAATTTATCTCTGAGAACCGCGAAGGAGGCTATGGACCTTGCGGGTAGGTTGATATACCACCGCAGAGCGGGTGTAGTCAGGGTGGAGCCAAACCCTTTGCATGTGGTAGCTTCACACGACCACTTTGGGAGTGCTATGGCGAGCATCCTTTGTCTGTATTGGGCGACGTGGTCATCCAGATCAGTGGTGCCGCCATACGGCTTTATGCTGGGGAAGGAGAACTTCCTGGGCATCTCAATCAAGGTGATCTCATCCGTGAAAGGAGTATCGGCATAAGAGTCGGGGTTGCTCTTCCGGATTGGGGGAGCTACCCCTGGGAGCCTCTCTACCGTGGACTGCATGGCATCGAGTCTCTTGGTGAACATCTGTTCAAGGTAGACTGTTGGGCAATATCCGGAATGGCTGGCCAACGTCGTTGTGGTCAAGAAAAACAACGGGAAGTGGAGAGTCTGCATAGACTTCACGGACCTCAACAAGTCCTGTCCAAAGGACCCCTTCCCGCTACCTCATATCGACAAGCTGGTGAACGCCACCGCGGGGCATCAGCTGATGAGCTTCATGGATGCGTTCTATGGCTACAATCAAATACTTATGCATCTGGAAGACCAGGAGAAAACCTCCTTCATGACGTCCAGAGGGTTCTACTGCTACAAGGTTATGCCCTTCGGCCTAAAGACCGCATGATCAACCTACCAACGACTGGTGAACATGATGTTTGCGGACCAGAATGGGCGAACCATGGAGGTCTACATCGACGACATGCTGGTCAAGTCCCTGGAGGGTGAGGACCACATATCTCACCTACAACAAACCTTCTCCACCCTTCGGAAGTATAACATGAAGCTCAACCGAACTAAATGCTCATTCGGGGTCACTTCTGGCAAGTTGCTTGGGTACATTGTAACCAACTAGGGCATCGAGGCCAAAACAGAGCAAATCAGGGCCATTCATTCAATCCTTCCCCGAAGAACGTCAAGGAGGTCCAAAAGCTAACAGGAAGAATGGCGGCCTTGAGCAGGTTCATCTCTAGACTCTCCGACAAATCTCATGCCCTCTTTGGAATCCTCCAAAATCCAAAGGAAATCCAGTGGATGGAAGTGTGCGCATCCGCTCTCCATGAGCTAAAGGCGTATCTCACCACTCCTCTCCTAACCAAGCCACTACTCGGTGAGGTCCTGCTGCTATTTCTAGCAGTCTCCGAACACGCCGTAAGCGCCATCCTAATACGCGACGAGGGAAGCAAGTACCTACCAATCTTTTACGTGAGTAAGGCTCTCCTGGATGCAGAAACCCGCTATAGCCATCTACAGAAGCTGGCCTTAGCTCTGATAGTCGCCACTCGCAAGCTCCATCCTTACTTCCAGGCTCACCCAATCGTGGTTGTCACCTTTGTAACACCCCCTAACTGTCCTAGACA
The DNA here is from genome assembly GCF_020379485.1 of Brassica napus. Taxonomy (NCBI): domain Eukaryota; kingdom Viridiplantae; phylum Streptophyta; class Magnoliopsida; order Brassicales; family Brassicaceae; genus Brassica; species Brassica napus. The sequence continues at coordinate 22,131 of NW_026014340.1, read as the reverse complement.
TATGGTCGATCAACCGGCCAACAATCAAACAAGAACATGACCGATCGACCGTCCAACACCCAGGGTTGGAGATGAAAGGCCAACCGGCCAGCCAGCAATCAAACAAGAACATGAGTGGCCGTTCAACCCAACACCATGGTTCGAAAGCGCTACGTGACGGGCTAGGGACGATCCGGTCAGAGTCATAAAAATTACTCCACGACCTAGACCAGTTCATCCACTAACTCGTCCCGCTGCTTCAAGTCACAAGGCTTTGCAACCCATACCTAGAGTTAGCATTTTCCGTTAGATCGAGGCCTAAGGCTTTTCAACCTGTACTACGACCTAACGTTGAGTTAGACCGGACTAGTCAAATATCAGAGTACTCATGAAGCACATATAAAAACAATTTCTTTATTGATTCAAGAAATATTCATACATTGAATAATTCAAGACTGGGCCCGGCTTATTGCCAAATCGAGTCAACATAACACAATTCACAATACCGTTTACAAAAGGCATGAAAATCTACACCGGCGGTCCTAACATCCAGCACCAAGCTATCCGATCATCCTTACCTAAAGCGACCTGCAAAAAGGACAATGGAGTTGGATGAGTAACCTAATGTTACTCAATGAGCTGGCGGCCTCTACCTGCAACCTAGACTCTAACCCAGACAACCCAAAATAACAATCAATCTAGCCCTAGCATGCAATAAAAGCTAAGGCTAAGCAAACTGTTACTAAGTTAGACTTGGCCTCCTGCCATGATCTAGCTTCAAGTAACGGGAACCTGCATTAAAACAAGTCAACAACCAATCCACAATTATCAAAGAGACACCATGCCTAATCTGGTACCTAAACCAGACTTAGGACTTAATGTCAGAACCTGCAAGAAAATCACAACAATAATAAGATACTAACTACCAACGACTCGATCTAACTCGTAACACCATATATCGGTGCTACATTAACTCGAGGGTTCCATACCCCCTACGACACTCTAACACAACACAATACACTACCCCGGGAAATGGTGACTTAGTGTTCATCCTCTCTATCGGCAATATCCTATCTTTCTACCACAAAGGCCAGAAGAAGGAACCTTCAACCGACCGCGGCCCACTGTCCTTCGGGTTACCGCGCGACAGCCCACAGTCCTTCGGGTCACTGCCACATTACACCGTCGTGTAATCACTCAGCCATAGGCCATGATCTCGTCTCTCTGAGTCTTCCCGATCCAGCGAATAAGGGGTTTCCTTGAACCCGCTGAATACGAGGGCGAGGAAACACTAATCAACCCCAAACAAGCCTAGTATGGGCGGGTTACGCACATACTGTCAGCACACTCACACAACACAAACTCAATCTAGAACCTAACGTAATGATAAAGTTCTAGACACTAACCAGACACTCGACTCTACAACACAAACCAATAGTACCAATAGTCCGGCCTATATGGCCTAAGACCTTAGTACTAACAACTAAACAATAATATCAATACTAAACAAATAAATCAAACCATTATCCAGATAGTTCAGACTCTTGCTATTAAACTATCTTTAAAGATAACGGGAACCTGCACTCAACCAAATCAACACGGAAGAATATAAAACATGATGCATCCTATCCCTAGTCAGGTTATTATCTCAGTCTTAACTCCATTCATCTCAGCTTAGCCCTTGCTAAACTGAGTCTGCTTCATAAATAAAATAACCCTAAGGACTCTACCTTTCAATAATGTGAGCATTCTACTCTATATGCAACTCGATCTAACCTAAGCTCCAAGTGGAACTCAAACAAACCAACTCACAGTGTTCTAGGCGAGAAGCAGCTGGTTGATCGGAGAGGACTTTGCCAAAACCGAAGATGAACGTCTTGACTGGACTGGACTGAACTGATCTCGACTTAGATAGACCCTCGGCTTGATAATGAATACACTAACCGGTCTGGACGGACTGATCTGTACAGAACCTCCTTTAGCTCCTAGACAGTTCTTCGGACTTCCCGGCGGAGTATCGAGCAGAACTTCGTCTGATCTGAAACCGTGGAACTGAACTAACTCTGGGCATCACCTCCACTTTATCATCAAAGAAACTGACTGGTCTGGACAAATCATTTGGAAAGAGCTTCCGCGTCACAATCGTATAGAATCGCCGATTGGACGGAACTGGCCTTCTCGGTGAGAATCGACTACACTCTAAGTCGACCACTTTGCTTCTCTCTCTCTCTTTCTCTCTGGCCACGTTGACTTGATTTCCATCTGAGCTGATCTTCATTTGATTGACCTTCAGTTGGAAAGAACCTTCCCTAGGCGCTGACTCGAAATCAATAGAGAACTGATCTCGAAAACTCTCTAAAACTCTCGAAATAGCTGGGAATCACTTGCTTTCTTTTTGTACTTTTCTCTGACGTTTTTAACTGGCTTTGAACAGGTCTGGATGTCCTCAAATGAGCTGGGGTCGAGGCCTATTTATAGAATACAGCACCCAATCAGATTCAGGTTGGTGGCAGCCTGTGTGTCGCTTCGCATGGCTCCGGACGCATGCGCGGCGGCACCTCATGCTCCACATGGCTGGCTGCATGTCCAGGACACATGCAGGACGCCACCACTCCTCCCAGATGTCAGGCTGCATGACTGGAACTCATGGAAGGCGCCACAGCATCACACACATGGCTGGACGCATGCTTCGGTTGCATGCGCGGAGACACCTCGTGCTTGGTCGATCCACCTCGTGCTTCTACATGTCAAGCTGCATGTGCAGCTTCCATGCACAGCGACACCTCGAGCTTCTGTAGACACTCAGCTTGGTGGACAGTTGACACCACATTCTGAACCCATGCAACAAGTCACCTCGAGCTTCTCGGTCCATTGGCCTGATTTCAGTCCTTGGCGGTAAATATTTCCCGATCCTTCGGCTTCATCGAAGACTTGCATAATACCGAAATTAGGGTTTTCGTCTAATTTCGGGTTTTTCCGTCGTGCTTCGATCCCGTCGTGCATGCTTCCCGTCGTGCTTCCTTTCCGTCTTGCTTAATTCTGTCATGCTTCCAATGTCTTCAAAATAATATTCCGCTAATACGAAGTTTCGCGGAAAACTTCGTGCTGAAGAAACGTCATTCTTCACAAACGTCGAGCTTCTAAACCGTCGTGCTTCCAAAAATGTGATTCTTCCAAAATGTCTGTCTGATCAATCTAAGGCATCTTCTAACTATGGTCAAGCAACTTCTTCGACTCATAGTTAACTCACGATCACTTCTTCGCCACTTCGTACTTCAAAACTTTTCGATCGATCCTTATCACCCGCGACTCGACCACCACAGAGATACTCGACCATTCTCTTTTTTTTTAACGGGTTTCTACAACCTCCTTCCCTCTAAAGTTGGTCCTCCACAAACCCGAAGTCTCCGGACGTTTAGCCAAATGGGCTGTGGAACTAGGGGAGTACGACGTAATCTTTCGACCCGCCACAGCTATAAATTCACAGGTCCTAGCGGACTTCGTGGCCGAATTCTCCCCTGCAATACTCCCAGTTTTGGAGCAAGAAGTACGCCTCTGAGGCGAAACCAAAGAAGAGAGAGAATGGATCCTGCATGTTGATGGATCCAGCAACGTCAGAGGAGCTGGAGTGGGAATAGTGCTTACCTCGCCGACAGTGAACACGGCCTCAAGAGCCGTGAGATGCAACTTCAAAGCAACCAACAACGAAAGCGAGTACGAGGCTCTAATCGCAGGACTAACTCTCGCCCACCAAATGGGGGCAGAAAACATGCATTAATGAACAATCCTAATGACAATTACCACAACTCAGCAATTTATAGTTGGGGCTAATCCCTCCTAACCTATTTCAACCCTAAAATCAAACAATGGAAGTACTCAGACATGGCTAAGCAGTTCATAACATCAATTAGGTAAGAAAACTTTATTAGAATAGTAAAAAGATATTAATGAAGTTCCAATCACAAATTATAACTTTGGATCTTCTCTCCAATCTATCAAAATCCTAGAAAATCTTGTTGTGAAAAATAATAAAACAAGAAAGCACACTTTGCCTCTAACATGGTGGCAAAGCTTATATAATTAGGTTAAAACTCGTCCGGGGTAATCTTGTAAATTGGTGAAAACTTGGGCTTCAAGTCGGCTGTGACCAAACGGGCTTTCAGCGCGCTTTGCTGTCGATTGATGTCAAGACATGAACATCGATCGTTTTCCTCTTCATTATCGACCGATGGTCGAGCTCGATGGTCATCTCGGGTGCTTGCTCCAAATATCTCCAAAATGCTCCAAAATCATCACTTATCTCCAAAGCACTCCTGATCCTATAAATATTCTAAATATACTCTATAATATAATAATTAGTAGTTAAAACACTTTTAAACCATAGATAAAATTTGGTCAAATGCATGGTCTATCAACTCCCCCCAGACTTACCCTTTTGCTTATCCTCAAGCAAAACAAAATGGCAGTCTCTCTGAAAGAGGTTTGAAACAGCAGGGATTCACATGATTTAAAACTTAGAATCATCACCTCTACAATATTGCAATCCACATATAAAAAGTCCTAATCACAAAAGCACATTATACCATATCCCAGTGATATTCAGTCTATGATTGGTTGGTTAAATAAATAATAACTACTAAGTTTAAAATGTTAAACATGAGAAAAAAATGTTCATACCCATCCATCTCGAGTGTAGATTGATATATACGACACTCGATCGATAGACATAAGCGCATCACAGTCGATCAACGTAAGGATATCGTCGCCGATCGATAGCACAAAGACAGAAAAATTATGTGTTAGCTGCATCGTGTCAGTGTATCCAACCCATAAGTATCAGTCAGCGAGGTTAGCTCTGTTAGACAATCCAAACACATGCAAGGTCAGCAAAATAGATAAACTCCAGTCATAACATAGAATAATAAGTTCGAAAGTAAATCCTAATAGTACGAATGTAAAAGAAAAGATAAGTCGATAGGGATAGAAATATGAGGACTAGTCCTCATCAGTGGTGTCGTCGCTGGAGGTGCCTCGGCGCTGGCGTGATGGTCCTGCTGCCAACAATGAGCTGGCTTGCACACTCCTCCTGCTCGAACAGCGACATATCGATACTCTGGCGCAGATGGCAGTGAGAGCATCGACTACGACGCGCTGGAAATCTTCCTCAGGGAGTGTAGACATGTCTGGCATAGGTGGGAATGGCGGGAGTGCGGCCTCGGGCTGATGCGGCTGAGGTCCTCCAGGTCGCTGGACCGTGTAGCATAGCGGCATGGTAGCTAGGGCGCGGAGGAGGCATGGGTCAGGTCGGAACTGAATGCTAGCAAGGCCATGGTCGAAATCCGTGAGTACGAAGTGGCAGCCTCACCAAGTGCGGGCCGTTCTCGTCCCTGAAGCACTAGTCACGGTCTTCCTTGAGCCACTGAGTGCTCGTGAGATGCGCTGCATCCATGTAGAAGATCCGGTCATCCATCTCAGCATCATCTAATGGAACTCCGCAATGAATGAAAATCGGGGCAAGTAGGCTCCCGACCGTCTCCTTTATTATTTATAAGTGTAATGGCTCCATAAGGATTTATGTTCAATACAGTGAAAGGACCTGACCAACAAGATCGGACTTTTCTAGGGAACAGTGTTAGCCGAGAGTTATATAGCAGCACTTGATCGTTTGGTTCAAAGTGTCGGGAAATGACTTTTTTAACCGTGATATGCTTTCGTCTTTTCTTTGTATATCTTCGAACTCTCATAAGCTAAATGTCTAATCTTATCCAGCTCGTTGAGCTGCATGAGCCTCCTGTCGGCAGCTGGTTTGATATCGAAGTTTAATTATTTAATAGCCCAGGCTGCCTTGTGTTCCAGCTCGACCGGTAAGTGACATAATTTCCCATACAGTAGGTGAAAAGGGGTGATTGTCGACAGACTGACAAAGGTGGTGCACTTGTTACCTATGAAGGAAACCGATAAGGTAGAGGTATTTGCAGAGATGTATGTGGACCAAATTGTGAGGTTGCATGGGGTGCTAACAGATATAGTCTCCAATCGAGATCCTAGATTCACCTCAAATTTTTGGAAGCCGTTACAAGAAGCTGCGGGAACTAAGTTGTTCATAAGCACCGCGTATCATCCCGAGACGGACGACAAAACCGACAGAACCATTCGCACCATAGAGGATATGATGTGGATGTGTATATTGGATTGGGCGGGAAGCTGGGAAAAACATTTACCATTAATCGAGTTCTCCTACAACAACAACTTTCATTCTAGCATAGGTATGGCACCATATGAGGCGCTTTATGGGAGGCCATGCAAAACACCTTTATGCTGGACCGAAGTTGGAGAAAGAAGAGAGTTTGCACCCAAAATTGTAGAAGAGACAATGAAAAAGTTGAAGATCATTCAAACCAATATGAAGAAAGCGCAGGATAGACAAAAGAAGTATGCCGATCAATCAAGGAGAGAAGTGGTGTTCAATATTGGTGGTTGGGTTTATCTGAAAGTGTCAGCTCAAAAAGAAAAGGACCGATTCGGGAAGGTCGGGAAACTAGCGGTAAGATTCATTGGGCCTTACCAGATTATACAACGAATCAGAGAGGTAGCTTATTGTCTCAACCTACCTGAAGAGATGCAAATATATCCGATATTTCACGTATCAATGCTGCATTGATACGTGAAATATCGGATATATTTGGTTCAATCAGGTTGTTCTGCCTTATTTAATATCTAGGTTTTTGTCAAGGAGAAACATTTCTGCCAGCTCGGATCAGCTTATAACACGTTCGGGATTTAAATACGGCCCATTCGGGCCATCTACAATGTGTTAAGCATATCCGGAAGCTTCCGGAAGATGCAGCAGCTTACTCACCTCCTTCAGGCAGCTGGACATGTGCTTCTCCTTGACTGGACCACCTCCATGCAGTTCTTGTGTAATTTCTATTGGATGCTTTGGTGGCTGGCCACAAAGCTTGGTTTTATTGGCCAAAAATGTGGCTAAGACACCAAGCTGTCTCCTATTGGTTGGTTTGGGGGAGAGCACCTCCTTCTTGCCATGCACGACCTATACCTTCTGCTGAGCTCATTCTCCACCCCTATAAATAGCAGACACCCCCTTAGTCATTTCTCATGCTTAGAACCCTAACCATAGCAGCTCGAAAAAGTCGAAACCCTAAGGTAAAGCTTTCTTTTTATTTAGCTTTTGTTTTTCTTTTCTTTATTTTCTTAGTTAGAACTTGGATAGCCTTTCTTACCCTACCCTTCCTGTATTTAGATTTCTAAAGCTCTAGAGTTTTCCGATAAAAGTTTAAAGTGAAGCCGACCTCGAGATAGAAGCGTTTCCAGTCCGAAACTTTCATCTAAGTGTTGAGGTGAGTCTCGGTTATGGGTTATGATTGTTGTGTGTGCGGCTAGCGCCTGCAAAGCAAGAGTATTTGTTGATGCATTGCTAGGTTGCGCGTTTAGATATACAATGATATGATAATGATTGCTGTTTGTGAAAGATATTGAGTTATATCGTCGGGCCTCGGCTCGAGGGGTATAACATGATTGTGATACATTGATGTTGTGTTGCATTTACTTATGTCATTGCATTGTATTGTTTGGGCCTCGGCTCAGATAATATAACATGTTTGATCATATCTTAACGGGAAAACCCGTAAATCCACGGACTTGATCCGTGAGGGTCCGACACTCGGGTAGAGTGTCGTGAGAGTCATTGGTGTCCACTCGAGGCCCGTTCCTTGTTCGGGGCCTTACCAAAATTAGTTCCGGGCAGGACGCGAAGACACGTGTGATAGGGCTGGCTACCCTCGACCGTGTAGCTGCATGACGATGCGGCAAGTGTGTTATCCGGGCCATCGGCTTTTTAGACTTTGTGTTTAGAGTAAATGGGCGCAAGAAGGGATGTGTTATGGACTTTGTATCGAGATAGGAACCAATGGCTAGAGGCAGTCCTCGATGATCGATAAAGATCTAACCACTCGTGAAGAGTGGATGCTTGTTTACATGATTGCTTTATTTTTGCATTGCATATTTCTTAATATAATTGATCCTTGTTGCTTAATGTTTGATGCAAAATGGGGGGATAAATAAATGTTAGGAAACCCGACTCACTGAGCAAAATAGTTGCTCATTAGACTCTTTGTTTTGCAGGTAACCCGTAGTAGGTTCCATTTGGGATCGGAGGAGCACAAAGCTGTTGGTGTAGATTTGCTACCTTTTGTAAACATGTACGTTTGTAATATGTAAGATATGGTTTTGAACTTCAGCCGAGCATGTATAAAGTTTTGATATGGTTGAACTTAAAGTATATATGAATAAGAAAAGGTTTGTGAAATGCTTGGATTCCATATGATACTAGTCCTAGTCCGGGACGAACTAACTAACGGTTTCAAACTCGGGTTGCAAAGCCTTAACTTGGAATCGCTAGGAAACCCATTCTTGGACAAATGATCTTGGGATTTCAGATCTGATCCGGAAACCTCGTGTCAAATGTTTGGGCACGTGGTAGTAGTGTCTTCGATCTGGTTAGAGTTCTTAGTTCGTCGTGCATGTTCTTGTTTGATTGGTGCATGGCAAACTAATTAACTTTTACTTATTCCATCGGGGGTGTTACAACAAAAGGTGATATCAGAGCATGGTTCACTTTTCTCACTTGGGAACCTGTTTTCAATAATTTATTGAGTCAAAGGTGTCGCAAAAGGTAGAATAGGAAACCAACATGCTCCTTTGTTAGATAAGTTGAGTTTAGTACTTACCCTGGGTTGTACTGCAGTATGTTTCCAAGACGTACAAGGAGTGAGGAGCCAATGATGACACCACCAAGATATGGAAAATGTAACTCTGAAAACCGCAGAGTCTATTCAAACCTTGAGGTAACAGATGATTCTGCGATAGCACAAGGAAATAACCACTACTATGAACCCGAACATGAGTCGACCGGGAGAAATCTGACAGATTCACATATGGGCTATGAGCAAGAAGAACGATATGAGGATTTGAGGGAGAGGAGTTAAGCACCTGATATGTATGGATCGAGGCGGAATTATGCAACAGCACATAATCCAAGGCGGAATGAATCTGAGTTCAGGCACCGGGAAAGGACGCCCGAGCCATGTTATAGGCAAGAACAGAGGACGGTTGGAAGTTCAGATCCTCTTATAGTATTAGTACAAGGCTTGCTAGATAGACTTGATCATAGAACCGGTGAATCATCAGAGCGAAGACCATCCTCCCCTCCTGATTACCTGAAGATGGTCACGTTAATGAAGAAGTTTGGAACCGTTAGATACCCTGGAGGAACAGATCCCTTCGAAGCGTCAGCATGGCTAAGGAATTTGGAGAAAAACTTTCGGGCTATCCACTGCCCTGATAATTTCAAGAAGGATGTGGCAATATACTACTTGACCAAAGATGCTTCTGATTGGTGGGATAACACGGAAGAATACTATATGCGAAGAGAGATCGACTGGGAAGATTTGAAAAAGGAGTTTGAGCGGTAATACTTCCCACCTGAAGCAAAAGACTGGCTGGAGATTCAATTCTTGGAGTTAACTCAAGGAAACCGGAAAGTCAGGGAGTATGAGGCGGAGTTTACAAAGCTAAGGAAATATTCTCCTTATGGAGCAAGGAATGAGGGTGCACTAATTCGAAGGTTTATAAGAGGATTGCGAGCGGATTTGGCTAGCCGACTGCAAGTAGTGAAGTTTCATAGCCTTTATGAATTGGCAGAGATAGCAGTAAATGTTGAAGAAGGTATGGAAAAGGAGCAAGCCATGATGAAGCATGCAGAACCATCTCGCAGAACTGAAGGGCTAGGAGTGCGAAGAATGAATAATAAAGGACAATTTAATCGAGGGAGAGGCCGAGGAAGAAGGAATGACAGACGGTTTACGAATGGCCCAGATTTGTGTTACACTTGTGGTGGTACAGGCCATTTTTCTAGTAGTTGTCCTTATAGTCAGGGAAGGAAAGCCCCTGATTATATTACTTGCTTCTCGTGTGGTGAGAAAGGGCATTATGCCAATAGTTTTCCCCATAAGAGACAGGTTACGCTTCCAGCACCACCCACTAGACTAGCGATTGAACCAGCTCCGAAGCGCCAGGCAGTTGGAAAGCAAGTGAATGCCATAGAGTTAGGAAAGCCCGAACCACAACAGCCCCATCAGGGCCCGATCACAGGTAAGTAGGGTTTTAACTCATTGCTTGTTTGTGTGAATTTGATGCATGAAATATAAAATGTGAAATAAATATTGTTGTGGGAACCGAAATTCGCACTGTCGATTTCCGTTTAAATAAGGAAACTAGGAAAACCCACATTTCCCAGAGGTCCCGGATATCGGCTAATACCACACGCCAAGCAATCAGAACACAATAATGACAACGATAAAGTATAAAAAATCGAAAAGAGAGCAAAGTAGATCTTATTTTGAATTCGCGTTTGAGCGTTACAACAAGGTAAGAGCCTGGGCTACGAGAGCTGTCGGCGAGATTCCTAGTTCTAAGACCCTAAGACGGCAATAACCTAGTTGAGTCGCAGCTTGAATAACAAAAACGGAAATATGCCTAAATCGCTCTAGCTGCTAAGTTTGCTCTGAAAAAGTCTCCTCCATGCCTCTCGCCTAGGACTCCTTAGGACTCCTTATATACTGGCTCCTAGGTCGGTTTACGCTTTTCCTCTTCTGCCCTTAAGCCGCCATAGCATAAAAATGGAGATATTCCATTTTTTCGATCTTCGTAATTATCTTTAAAATTTCGTATTTATCCGCGGAAACTTGACATTTTATCTTTCCTTGCGAACCAAGCGTAAACCGTCATGCGGCTTACGGGCTGTTGGTTAAGAAATCGTAAGTTGGGCCTCGAGTCATGTCTTAGGTCCCTTTGGGCCGTCATCTGACTCGAAGCGTTTATTACGGCTTCTTTCGATAAAGAACGAACTTTCCGCGGTTTGTACGGTAAAGTTTGATCGATAACTTAGAATGGCGGAGAACGTGAAATGGGTTCGCTACGGTCTTCGGGAGATAGCATCAAAGGGTAGACGAGAATGCATGGACTAATGACGTATCAACGTAGCGCCGGCTTGCGTTGCCGACCATCTCTCCTTTCGAGAGAGACTAGTTCGTCGCCAAGCCAAGAAAGAACAGGTTCGAGCCGGCGCCGAGTTCCCGTCCTCTTCTGCACTGGCCGTTGCTCCGGGTCATGGGACCGAGGGCGTAACTTCGCGAGATACGGGAACTCTCGCAGGCTCGGTCATTCCGGATGCTTCGGCTTTACCTGCTGGATCGTCCACGACTCCGATTCTTGTCGAAGATAAGGAGAGGGCCGCTGACTCTATGCCTCCTCCTCCTGCCAGGAAAGAGATCGTTCTAGCGCTGCGCGCTCCTAGTGTTGTTCCGGTTGCTTATCCTAAGGGCCGGAAGAGGAAGTTTACCAAGGGCGGTGACGGGGAATCTTCGCAGCAAGGAGACTCGAGCATAGCGTCGGGGCTTCGCAGAAAGGTTTGTCGCTCGCTTACTCTCTTGATTGTTACATATTTCTCTGAAAGACAACGGATTCCTAACTTTCTTCTCGTTTCGCAGTTCATGTCGTTGATCGACGAGATGATCAGTGAGTGCGTTCGGAGACTAGTCGTCTCGCCGGGGAGTTGTTGGAGCTGCAGGGTACATGGTCTGAAACCGAGGCCATGCTGACGGCTGTCAAGGATTCTCACTCTGTGAAAGTGTCGAAACTCGAGGTCGTGATAGGGGAGCTCGAGAGGGACCTCGGGAAGACGGTGAGTTCATTGCTTAAGGAAAAGAAAGCCAGGAAGGCCAAATCTTCGGAGGTGCGTCGTCTTCAGCGTCAGATCGAGGGCGATGCAGGGTTAGCGAGCCGCGGGATTCGAGAGGCCAAGGACGCTCTTCGTTCTGAGTTTCAGGCTCGCTTGGCGAAGATCTCCACCTTTCTGGGCTCCCTCGAGTGCATCCGGAATAGGGATTTAGCCTTGGCGACGATTGAGGGCGGGATGGCCGTGGTTCAATCGTTCCAGAGTGAGACTCCTCCGACCTTAGAGGCCGAAGAGGCCCGACTGTCCGGCTGCAAGGGAGATTTGGCATTCGTGGATGGAGATTTTGATCTCATCCTAGCTGACCTGAAATCCGCGTGCTTTCTTCCGACGTGTTCAGAAGGCCCAGAAGGGAAAGATCCGGTGCTCAGAGAAGGCGGAGGTGATGCGGCTCCAGGCTTGGACGAAGCGACGGGTGAAGAGGGAGCGTGAGTTCTGAGGATGACTTTGGTTAGATCTCTTGGGGAGATTTGTTTTTTTTTTTTTATGTTTGATGTTTCGGCCTTAAATGGCCTCATTTCGTGTTTCGGGACTGGCCGTATGTGGCTTTGAATCCCTGCCGCTCTGCGGCTTTCTTTTTATGACAAGATGATCGAGTTGCATTTTTCATAAGTTTACGTATGGCGTGGAAGAAGGGTGATGAGTTGTCGTCTCATATTCTTCTTCGATGTGAAATGTTTCGTTCGAGATCTGTTTTTCGAGTTTTTCCGCGAGATATCGACTTCGCGGGATATCTGAAGATGTCGAATATAAACATAGAGGCATGGTTTTGGGATCTCGTATCTTTTGGATATCATGCCTTGAGATGTTAGAGAACAGTGCACTGGGTTTAGGGCAAGACCTAGGTTTACTTTCGGTTTTAAGATTTTATGCGGTGACTAGTCGGCTATCGATTTATCTGTCGCGAATTTAACCTGATTCATACCGATTTAAAGTCTGCGATAGGTTATCGGCTTATATGACTTGTTAGATATGAATCGAGCATCTCTCCGGAGACAATTTTTAAGCCAACCGGAAGTGCTGGACCAAAATTTTGGGTTTCTTTTATAGCTCTATTATCCTTGTGTCGGATGTACGAGAGTCATCTTCGTGAGATGGCTATGTCTGTTTTGGACGTTCAAGAGTTCGATGTGATCAGCACCGAACTTGGCGGCAGATGCCGTCGTTTAGAGTTTTTTTTTTGCGCAAGATATGTGTTAAAATGTTCTTCATTTTTTGACGGAGTGTCCGTTTTCGTCGTTCGGAAGAAGTAACCCTCGAGGCATCTCTCGCGATGCCAAAGGCTGCTTCTCCTAACGGCTGATTTATTTTCGCATATCGAAAAAATGTTTTGCGGGAGAAAGATAATTTGCTTGGTTAAGATATGTCGGAAACATCGAAGGCGTGGTCGGATGTTTCCGAGTTTGAGAGTATACGAGTATACGTACCACTCCCCCCCCCCCTCCCTTTTAATGAGGGGGGATGGCTGAATTTGCCTTTCGACAAACTGCCTACGTACTCCTTATGGAGATCAAGCCGTCTCGTAGTTTGGTCATTGTGAGTCGGTTTGTTTAGTGATAGTATTTTTTGAGATGCATCGCGTTCCAGGTCCTTGGAATTTTTATGCCTTGCATGTTGGCTATTTCGTAGGATCCCGGTCGGATGACTTTTTCGATTTTATAGGGTCCTTCCCAGTTTGCTCCGAGTTTTCCCGCGTTTCGTTCAGCGGTGTTTTGGAAGACTTTGCGAAGGACCAGATCTCCCTGATTAAATCTGTGATTTCGTACGTTGGAATTGTAGTACTTTGCGGCTGCGTGTTGGTAATTTTGGATTCGGATGAGCGCTCGATCTCGGCGCTCGTTAATGAGATCGAGATCGTCGAGGAGCATTGCGTTGTTGAGCTCCTCTCGTTCGGGAAGTAATCTTCTTCGAACACCGGGGAAATCTACTTCTGCGGGAATCATGCATTCCGTTCCGTACACCAGAGCGAAAGGGGTTTCTCCTGTTGCTCGCCTCGGGGTGGTACGGTGGGACCAGAGGACTCCCTCGAGTTCGTCGGTCCACCTGCCTTTTTTGGCCTCTAAGCGTTTCTTCAGTCCGTCGAGAATGGTTTTATTAATCATTTCAGCTTGTCTGTTACACTGCGGATACCTGGGCGTTGATTTGTTAAGTCGTATCTTCCATTTTTCGCAGAACGCCTCGAACCGGGTGGAGATAAACTGAGATCCGTTATCGGTTACGATTTCGTAAGGAACTCCATGCCTACAGATGATGTTTCTCCATACGAAACTTTCGACTTGGACATCTTTTATACTTGCGTACGAATCTGCCTCTACCCATTTTGAAAAGAAATCGGTGAGGACTAAAAGGAAACACTTTTGCTTTGAATTATGAAGGGGACCGACGATGTCCATGGCCCAGTGCATAAAAGGACAGGGCGATGTGATGGAGGAGAGAACTTTGGCTAGTTGTCGGATGGTTGGAGCATGCCTCTGGCATTTTTCGCATTTTCGTGCGAACTTCTCGCAATCTCCAATCATCGTTGGCCAGTAGTATCCATGGCGCTTGATTTTCACTGCCAGTGATCTTCCGCCGGAATGATTGCCGCAGGACCCAGAATGTACTTCTTCCATCACTTTTCTCGTTTTTTCCCCTTCCAGGCACGTCATGAGTGGTCCGGAGAAACTCCATTTGTAAATTTCGCCGTCCACTGTTACGTAGCACGCGGCCTGTGTTCAGACTTTGCGGGCTGCCCATTTCTCGGTGGGCAGGTGTCCGTTGATAATGTAGTCTCGAATTGTCTCCAGCCATGGGGTATCGCAGCCGTAATCAGATTGCTCTGATTGCGGTTGTATCGTAACTTCTTCTTCTTCGTCTTCTTGACCTTCTATGAGGTTGACGACGATTGGTGGTCTGATGCTCTGATGTTCGATGAACTCGACCGGAATTACCCTTTTAAGTCCTGGGTCAGAACTTGATGCTAAGGCCGCGAGAGCATCTGCCTGGACGTTTTCAGAATTCGCGTAAGGGCAAAACAGTCGAACTTTTGAGCTAGTTTTTGGACCAGTTTGAGGTACGCGTCCATCCGTTCGTACCTGGCTTCATACTCTCCGCTGAACTGACTTGCCACTAACTGGGAGTCGCAGTAAGCGTGGATGTTTTGTATCTTCAAGCCGTGGGCCAAACGCAGCCCTGCGACGAGTGCTTCTTATTTGGCTTCGTTGTTTGAGGCGTGAAATTCCAGCCTGAATGATTGCTCTAAGATCTCGCTCGTCGGAGATGTGAGGCGAATTCCGATGCATGATCCCTGCTTGGACGAGGATCCGTCAACGTGAAGGAGCCAAGTGGAATTTGGTTCCTCGTTGGTTATGGTCTCTGTTGGTAGTTCGACCAAGAATTCGCAAGCACTTGTGACTTTGGGCTTGTTCTCGGTCGGTACTCGATATCATACTCGCTCAATTCGACCGCCCATTTGGCCAACCGGCCCGATTGACTCGGGCTATGCAGAACCGTCCGTAGGGGAAAAGTCGTGAGGACGACGATCGTGTGGGATATGAAATATGGTCTTAGTTTTCGGGCCGATGTTACGACCGCGCATGCTAATTTTTCCATTAGCGGGTATCTAGATTCGGCATCCATCAAGGTTTTGCTTATATAGAAAATAGGTTTCTGTTCGCCGCGTTCTTCCCTGATCAGCACGCCGCTCACAGCTGTTGCCGATACAGCGATGTACAAGAACAAAGTTTCCCCTTCCACGGGTTTTGCGAGGACTGGAGGGGAAGCTAAATACCGCTTCAGCTGTTGGAAAGCGTTTTCGCATTCTTCCGACCATTCGAATTTTTTATTTCCCCGTAAGACATCGTAGAAGGGCAGGCGCTTGTCTGTTGATCGTGAAATAAACCGGTTAAGTGCCGCGACTCTACCGGTCAGCCTTTGGACTTCCCGCTTATTCTTCGGCGAAGCCATCTCGATCAGTGCGTTGATCTGTTTTGGATTAGCTTCGATGCTGCAGAATGTGACTAGGTAGCCGAGGAATTCCCCTGATGCCACGGCAACCCTGCATTTTGTCGGGTAGAGCTTCATGTTATGGGAATTTAACTGCACGAAACATTCCTCGAGATGTGATACGTGATCCTTTGCTTGGAGGGATTTGACGAGCATGTCGTCGATATAAACCTCCATCGTTTTACCGAGTTGTTTAGAGAACATACGGTTCACGAGTCGTTGGTAAGTTGCGCCAGCGTTTTTGAGGCCGAAGGGCATTACCCTGTAGCAATAGGTTCCAGGATCGGTAATGAATGCAGTCTTCTCGCGATCGTCAGGGTTCATCATAATTTGGTTGTAACCTGAGAAGGCATCCATGAAAGACAGAAGTTTGTTTCCCGCCGTTGCTTCTACTAATCGATCGATGTGTGGCAGGGGGAAACTATCTTTTGGACAGGCCTTGTTTAGGTCGGTAAAATCCACGCAAACTCGCCATTTTCCCTTTTTCTTTTTGACTACTACAGGGTTAGCGAGCCAGTCTGGATACCTCACTTCCGTTATTGACCCGACTTTAAGCAATTTTTCGACCTCGTCGTTGACCGCGGAAGCCCGTTAAGGTCCTAGCTTCCGCCTTTTTTGTTTGACGGGTTTGAAGGTCGGATCGATATTTAATTCGTGACACGTTATGTTAATGTCAATCCATGGCATATCTTCTGCGGCCCATGCGAAAGTATTGAGGTTCTTTTTTAGACAGGTTATGAGTTCTGTCCTCAAAGGCTCGCGGAGATTGGCTCCGATCTCGACGCATCGTTCCGGAGATGCTTCGTCGAGACAGACTGTGACCACAGGTTCGCAAGTTGGTTCGCATTTTTCCTCTAGGGCCGTGATGTAACGAGACTGCCAGAAGAGTTCAGCCGAATCTTGACTTCGCGAATCCTGGTCGGAGACCTTTTTCTCCGTTTTTCTAGGAGTGGTCTCGAGGTCTGGTATTTTTCGTTTTTGTTCTGCGGCGTAAGACACCTGTGATACTCTTGGGTTTCCCCATATTACCTTGACTCCGTTAGGGGTTGGAAACTTGAGGCAAAGATGGTACGTTGATGGGATGGCACGCATGGTGTTCAACCATGGTGTTCCCATGATAACGTTGTAAGATGTGGGACGGTCAACGACTAGAAACTCTGTGACTCTTGTCACGGTTCCGGCTTTGACTGCGAGATTAATCGACCCGTAGGCCATGGTCGTTTCTCCCGAAAGTCCCAGTAGTGGGCTAGGGTATTTCACGATTTCGGATTGATCGATCCCCATTTTCTCTAGAGTATCTTTGAAGATGATATCGGCCGAACTTCCGGTGTCGATTAGCACCCTAGAGACGTATATCTCGGATCATCAGTTCGATAACAAGGAGATCGTTTCGAGGTTTAGCTCGATCGACCGTTGCTCCCCCCTTGAACTTGATGACGTTGGCGCACGTTGAGTCTTGCATATCGTTCCTGATCGTTGAGTGGCTTTTGCGGGTTAGATTGATCCGTACCCCCCCCCCCCCCCCGTCTTTCTAGCGCCAAACTGTGGGAACCAAAAATCGCACAGTCGATTTCTGTTTAAATAAGGAAACTAGGAAAACCCTAATTTCCCAGAGGTCCCGTATATCTGCTAATACCACACGCCAAGCAATCAGAACATAATAATGACAACGATAAAGGTAAGAGCCTGGGCTACGAGAGCTGTCGGCGAGATTCCTAGTTCTAAAACCCTAAGACGGCAATAACCTAGTTGAGTCGCAGCTCGAATAACAAAAACGGAAATATGCCTAAATCGCTCTAAGTGCTAAGTTTGCTCTAAAAAAGTCCCCTCCATGCCTCTCGCCTAGGACTCCTTATATACTGGCTCCTAGGTCGGTTTACGCTTTTCCTCTTCTGCCTTTAAGCCGCCATAGCATAAAAATGAAGATATTCCATTTTTTTCGATCTTCGTAATTATCTTCAAAATTTCGTATTTATCCACGGAAACTTGACATTTTATCTTTCCTTGCGAACCAAGCATAAACCGTCATGCGGCTTACGGGCTGTTGGTTAAGAAATCGTAAGTTGGGCCTCGAGTCATGTCTTAGGTCACTTTGAGCCGTCTTCTGACTCGAAGCGTTTATTACGGCTTCTTTCAATAAAGAACGAACTTTCCACGGTTTGTACGGTAAAGTTTGATCGATAACTTAGAATGGCGGGGAACGTGAAATGGGTTTGGTACGGTCTTCGGGAGATAGCATCAAAGGGTAGACGAGAATGCATGGACTAATGACGTATCGACATTTCGGAAGAGCTCGGTCGCTGCGTAGCGATCGAGCGGAACGGACGCTCGGTCGCTACGTAGCGACCGAGCGGAACGAACGCTCGGTCGCTACGTAGCGACCGAGCTTTGGCTTGGACTCGGTCTCTACGTAGCGACCGAGCGGGACGAACGCTCGGTCGCTAAGATATATGTACCTGAAACAGAAGAAACAATTTTATCAGTTTTTAGTACAATAGTAAAACCTAGACTAAATCTAACTAGACAAGATCTAATGGCGATCAAAGCTCCCTGGCAACGGCGCCAAATTTGATACCACTCAAATTACCCTAAGGAGTGATTTATACTCTCTCAAATAAGAGGTCGAGTTGTAGTACTTAGGGATCGAATTCACAGGGAGCTAGGGAACCAATTAGATCTAATAGTTTATGATTAAGCTAGGTTAATAGTTTATAAAGCAGTAAATATAGATAGGAAAGCAGTAAACAGTAAACAAGTTGAACAAGACTATTTTTCAGCTTGGTAGGGAGTTGTTTGATGGAAGGATGGTTGCTAGATCTAGGGTTTCTATTTAGGTAATGAGGATTATAATGATATAGAGGCTAATTGTTGCTTGCAAGATATATTAGAGCTCAACTCCTTAATCACAGTGATCAGCGATGACAATGTTTCACTGGTTAACTAACTAGATCTTGGATCTCAACTGTCGTCTTTTGATCACAAGAAAGTGTCGATCGATGATCCTATAGGGATATCGATCGATACACCTTTAGCAAATATCGATCGATTGTCAGAAGACAATATCGATCGATGCTTTTAGCTAAGCCCTAGGCGCTGGTTGATAATGCTCACTAGTCTCCTTGATCAGCGGTTAGCATCTCTCTAGCAGTCCTAGCATGATAGATTATATTCAGGACAGGATGATCAAGGATGCTTGACACATGCAAATTCCTAGGTTCAATATTCTAGTTAGCAAGGCTAGAACAAGCATTAAGAACAATCAATCAATGAATATCACAACTTAGCAGTTCTATATTTTGGACTAATCTCTCATCCTATTTGAACCCTAAACCTAACAGGTGGATCTATTCAGACCTGAAGTTTGTCACATAAATCATAAATGAATAGATGAAAAGCATAAATAATATAAAACCAAAACAATGGAGTTCCAAGAGGACTCTGAAGGAGTTCCTCTCTTCTCTCCTAACTAAGAACAATGAATCAAATAAATCTTTGATAGCGTGTAGCCGTCAACAATGGCTTAGAAATAACATAAATAGGGTTTATGGCCATCCAAGGGTATTCTGGTAATTTGGTGTTGCTTCTGGGCTTCAGTCGGTCATAAAATATGCTCGGCCCGCATTCTGGCATCCATATCGTTCGATGTCAAGAGTTCTGCATCGATCGACATATGTTCCTCTTCTCGACAGATTTCTCTTGCGAGGCAGACTGACCACTCCTCAGTAAAACTGGAATAACTTCTGCTACAGGATGCTGATTGACCTCAAACCAGTGGTATTGGAAAGCTAACTCAAATATTTATATATTTCTTCAATATGAGTTCAATATAACGGTCGGAAAGTCTCCATCCATAGCTAGACATCTGACACGTCTTTGTAGTTCTGCACCTCAAAAGACTCCAAAATCACCATATTTCTCTAGAACGTACATGAACCTGTAAATACTCTAAATAGACTCTATATAGCAGTAAACATATATTAAAATACTTATAGACCATGGCTGAAAGTGGGTAAAATTCATGGTCTATCAAGTACAAATCACTCATAGAGTAATTTGAGTGATGTCAAAGTTTTATTAAGACAATTAGGATTATATTAGTATAGAGACTAAGATTGTATATTTGATATTCTAGAAGTCAAACCAAGGAATAATCTATCAACTTCCGTTTGTTTAGATTATCTATTGTCTAGATCTAAGACCTCAACTGTCGTATGTTGGTCTTGAGAAAGTGTCGATCGATGCTAATAATGGATAGTCGATCGATACACCTTTCAGATCGTCGATCGGTACAACTATCGATTTGTCGATCAACGTTCCTTCTAGCAAGCTTTGGTGAGAGGGTTTGGACGTGTTCACTAGGTTTCCTAGATCAACTCCCTTTTGTTTCTAGCAATCCTTGCACAATATGAATTAGTTCAGACAAGGGACCATGCTTCCGCTTGCTCCCTATTATCTTATATCACGGTTCTAGTTATCTACTCCAGGACACAAGCAATAAGAGCAATTCAATTGATGTATATCCAAACAACTTAGCAGTTCAATATTTGAGGCTAATCCCTCATGACTATCTAAACCCTAAATCTAACAAGGTGAATTACTCAGACATAGCAAAGCAATTCATAACAAAGGAATAAGAAAACTGCATAGATAGATAAGAGTAGAAAAACTGGAGTTCTAATGCAAAGCTCTGAAGGAGTCTTGGATCTTCTCTCCAAACCTAAAACTCTAAGTAAGGAAGAATATAAAGTGTGTGTTGCCTAGAATAATGGTATAGCACATAAATATTAGGTTAAAACTCTTCAGGTGCAATTTGGTAATTCTTGTGGAACTTGGGCTTAAAGTCGGCTGGGAACCCAAGTCTGGTCTTGCATGCTTCACCGTCGATTGACAACACAAGGTGTGTGTCGATCGATTATCATCTCAAATTGTCGACCGCTGGACTAGTTCAATTGTCAGCTACGGGTCTCTCTCATTTTATCTACAAAATGCACCAAAATCACCATTTTCCTCCAAATCACTCTTGAACCTGTAAACATACTAAAAAGACTCCAAAAAAACAATAATGTATCTTAAAATACCTATATACCATGGCTAAAAATGGATAAAATACCTATATATAGAAATGCTCAGTTGGTCGGTACATTCATGTTGCAGGGCTTAGTGAAAAATTTTGAATATTTCTCCACGCTCCAACTGGTAGAAGTTTCCCCTTGCTTTCCAAGTACGTCTTCTTGCATGAAGCATGAATTTTTTATCCCTGTTACATGTTCATATACAAATCGATGATAGTTAGTAATGTCACGATTCAAACATCAAAATATTATATACTCTACTCAATAATATTAGATAATAACAATGATATACTCAATACATACACGCTCATATGATAAGATCATTTCAAGTGTTTCTTCAGAGACAGAGTTGTACTGTTTCCAAGTATGTAACACTTTCACGTGAACCTTCCAGCCGCATTTGAAAGACTTCACATCACTCAATAGCATGAACAGCATAAGAGAATTCATATTGCTTTTTTCTGCATCGAAATGGTGTGTTGAAGTGGATGGAAATGGTTGTATTTATAAGAGGAGGTAAATAGGGTTTTTGCGTGCAACATTGATTTTATTGTTATAGAATATCCAAGCATATTTTAGGAAGTTGAGGATATTTCGTGAATGTGCATTTCCTAAAAACAATTATACAGTTAAGATAATATTTAGGCAATATATTTTATAATCTATATGTGTGGATCAACTAACAATTTGAAATTAATAGAGAGATTTTCTTTTGTCAATACCAATATTTGCTTTTAAGTGCATTAATTAATTACTTAATAGTATATAGTGTTAGACGATCGACCAAGTATGTAATATATGCTATAAGCAGATATGAAAGTTTGTATATATACATTAGTTAATACATTGACCATCGCCCAAGTTTCATAATGATACACAAACTATGGAAAGTTAAATATTAAAATTTTGAATTACGCATCGTAAATGTATTACATGATAAATTAAATGTTAAGAAAATCAGTCAGCGTAAAAGAATAGATATCTATAATTCAACACTTTAAACGAATGAAAAAAAAAACTATAGTATTGTTAGGATTATATTTTTTCAGATTTGTTTTTAAATAATCTATATTTTAAAGACGGATAACGACATCAGTTAGCATTGTTAGGAATATACGAAATATGAATTCTATCAAGATTATGTAAATAGATTAGAGGTTGTGTTTTCTTATCCATTAGAAAATGTTCAAATTTAGAGATTACTTGAAAGAAAATTCATTTCTATGATGAAATGTTTAGATCATGGGATTAGATTGAAGAAATTACTTGATTTTCATTGTTAAA
>NW_026014339.1:0-28150 GCF_020379485.1 Brassica napus | reverse complement strand
GCCACAAGCTTGGTGGTTTGAAAAAATTAAAATAAACCAGACATCTGGTTGTCGGTTTGAGAAGGCCTAGACCAAGGCTAATAGCATTGCTTGCATGTTGCCTCATTAAAACCTTACCAAGAAAACCCAATGGGACAAAACCTGGTGAGGAAAAAGAGTACAACACATGCTACTCCCCTTGGTGGTTGGCTAGAACTCAGAACCGGGAAGAGTTGGAGTGGATGAAATGGAAACTGAGTCTGGACCAAGCTCGGATGTGGAAATGATAAGTCCGCTTGGTTAAGTCTGAACTGGATCGGATCGGGCCGCATCCTGACCCTCCTTTGGGCCGGCTTGATCTTGAATCTTCAACTGGACCATCTTCTCAATCAGCAGCTGGTCCTAGTCAGTCTGTCCATCTTGATCAAGGATATGCTGGACAGCTTTGGTGAAACCTTCTCGCAAGGCCCTGGTTCCACTCCGGGTAGTCGGACCGCGCCTAACTATGGGAACCTCTACTTGGATGGCCTCATCATTCCCTCCTCTTGAAGAGGTTCTGGCCTCAGAACACCATCATCTGCAAAGTCATCACTATCTGCATGGAAAGGAGACAAATCCGAGACATTGAAAGTATGTGAAATTTTAAATTCAGCTGGGAGGTCAAGGATATAGGCATTGTCGTTGATCTTCTTTAGGATGCGGAATGGTCCCTGTCCCACGAGGAGAGAGCTTGGACTTCCGGGCTTCTGGAAACCTCTCGGGCCGCATGTGTAACCACACCAAGTCCCCGGGTTCGAACAGTACCTCCTTCCTCTTCTGGTCATACTTGGCCTTGACCTTAGCCGCCTTGGCTTCTATCCTCTCCTTGACCTTCAGGTGCATATTCTTAACAAACTCTGCCTTGGCGACTCCATCACGACTGCGGTACATGGAGCTGGGCAGATCAGTGAAGTCTAAAGGAGTCTCTGGCTGAAACCCATAGACAATCTCAAAAGGTGACAGGTTAGTAGTTGAGTGCCTAGCATGGTTATAAGCAAACTCAACAAAAGGCAAACAAGACAACCAATTTCTTAAATTCTTACCGACCGTAGCTCTCAACAGTTGAGAAAGCGTACGGTTTACTACCTCAGTCTGGCCGTCGGTCTGGGGATGGCAAGTGGTCGAAAATAGTAGCTTGGTTCCGAACTTGCCCCATAGTGTCCTCCAGAAATGGCTGAGGAACTTGGCATCACGGTCAGACACAATGGTTTGAGGAACTCCATGTAGTCGGACCACTTCTTTGAAGAATAGATCGGCGGTCTGAGTGGCATCATTAGTGGTGTTACAGGCTATGAAATGGGCCATCTTGGAGAACCTGTCTACCACTACAAAAATGGAATCCTTGTGGTTTATCTTGGGTAAACCCAGCACAAAGTCCATAGAAATGTCTACCCAAGGGTGGTTAGGAATCGGTAATGGCATTTGTAAACCGTAAGGATGTGACCTGGACTTGGTTTTAAGGCAAGTAGTGCACTTGGCGCATATGCTCTCCACATCCCTCTTCATGTTTGGCCAAAAGAAATGTTCAGTTAGGACACTCAAGGTTTTGTCCCGACCAAAGTGTCCCATGAGGCCGCCACCATGGGCCTCCCGGACCAGCAGTTCCCTCATGGCTCCTTTGGGAATGCACAGCCTCTTTCCCTTGAACATGAACCCCTCATGCTGGTAGTATGGACCAAAAGCCCCCTTCTCAGTGTTCCTGAAAACTTCATTAAAATCAAGATCAGTGGCATAAGATTCTTTAATATGTTCGAAACCCATAATCTTGGCCTCCATAGTCACAATGAGAGTGTGTCTCCGGGACAGTGCATCGGCCACCACATTGTCCTTGCCCTTCTTGTACTTGATCACATAGGGAAAGGTCTCCACGAACTCGAGCCATCTGGCGTGCCTCTTCTTGAGTGGTCTGTCCCCTCAAGTGCTTAAGTGTCTCATGATCTGTATGAATAACAAATTCCTTAGACAAAGGTAATGCTGCCAAGTTTCAAGGGACCTTACTAGAGCGTATAGCTCTTTGTCATAGGTTGGGTAGTTGAGGGCAGCTCCACTCAGTTTCTCACTAAAGAATGCCACCGGTTGGCCCCCTTGAGTGAGGACAGCTCCATGCCCGTACCTGATGCATCACACTCAATCTCAAAGGTTTTATTAAAATCAGGGAGTGTAAGAACGGGTGCATGAGTTAAACTATATTTAAGCTTGTTGAAAGACTCCTCTTGGGCAGGGCCCCAAACAAAGGATACATTCTTCTTGATCACTGAGGTCATGGGTGCAGCAATGGTGCTGAAGTCCTTGACAAACCGCCTATAGAAGCTGGCTAGGCCATGGAAACTTCGGACTTGCCCAATAGTGGTCGGTGTGGGCCAGTCTTGGATGGCCTTGATCTTCTCCTCATCGACCTTCAAACCCCTGTGAGCTCACAACAAAGCCTAAAAATATTAACTGGTCAGTGCAAAATACACACTTCTTGAGATTGGCAAAGGGTCCTTCCTGCCGGAGAGCCTTCAAAACCTGTTCTACATGGCTAATGTGATCGGATAAGCACCGACTATAAATCAATATGTCATCAAAATAGACAACCACAAATTTACCAATGTAAGGCCTTAGAACCTCGTTCATAAGCCTCATGAAGGTACTAGGGGGTGTTGGTAAGACCAAAGGGCATCACCAGCCACTCATACAAGCCTTGCTTGGTCTTGAAAGCAGTCTTCCACTCGTCTCCCTCCTTCATCCGAACTTGGTGATAGCCACTCCTAAGATCAATCTTGGAAAACACAGTGGAACCACTCAGTTCATCTAACATATCATCAAGTCTAGGAATGGGGTACCGATATTTTATGGTGATGTTGTTGATGGACAGCCACGGACGTCCTGTGTATGCTGACAGACACAGACGGACACACACGGACAGCCATGGACGTCCTGTGTATACTGGCGGACACCCACGGATGTCCTGTGTTGTACTGAACAGACAGCCCACGTGGCCCAAAATCACCCGAACAGTCCATGGGAAGGGTCAGCGTGCTGAGTCTAAGGACCAGCGTGCTGATATGTGTACTGATGGACAGCCACAGACTTCCTGTGTGTGCTGATGGACACACACGGACACACACAGACAGCCACAGACGTCCTGTGTGTGTTGGCGGACACCCACGGACGTCCTGTGTGTACTTAATAGACAGCCCAAGTGGGCCAAAATCACCCGAACAGTCCACAGGAAGGGTCAGCGTGCTGAGTCCAAGGGCCAACGTGCTAGTACTGATGGACAGCCACAGACGTCCTGTGTGTGCTGACGGACAGCCACAGACAGCCACGGACGTCCTGTGTGTGCTGGTGGACACCCACGGACGTCCTGTGTGTACTGAACAGACAGCCCACGTGGGCCAAAATCACCTAAACAGTCCATGGGAAGGGCCAGTGTACTGAGTCCAATGACCTGCGTGCTGATATGTGTGATGGACAGCCACGGACGTCCTGTGTGTGCTGGCGGACACCCACGGACGTCCTGTGTGTACTGAACAGACAGCCCACGTGGGCTAAAATCACCCAAACAGTCCACGGGAAGGGCCAGTGTGTTGAGTCCAAGGACCAACGTGCTGATATGTGTATTGATGGACACCCACAGACGTCCTGTGTGTGCTGACGGACACAAACGGACACACACGGATACACATGGACAGCCACGGACGTCATGTGTGTGCTGGCGGACACCCACGGACGTCCTGTGTGTACTGAACAGACAGCCCAAGTGAGCCAAAATCACCTGAACAGTCCACGGGAAGGGCCATCGTGCTGAGTCCAAGGACCAGTGTGCTGATATGTATACTGAACGACAGCCACAGACGTCCTGTGTGTGCTAACGGACACACACGGACACACACGGACATCTTGTGTGTGCTGACGGATAGCCACAGACGTCCTGTGTGTGCTGGCAAACACCCATGGATGTCCTGTGTGTGCTGACGGACAGCCACAAACGTCCTGTGTGTGCTGGCAGACACCCACGGACGTCCTGTGTGTACTGAACAGACAGCCCATGTGGGCCAAAATCACCCAAACAGTCCATGGGAAGGGCCAGCATGCTGTGTCCAAGGACCAACGTGCTGATATGTGTACTGATGGACAGCCACAGACGTCATGTGTGTGCTGACAGAAACATACGGACACACACGGACAGCCACAGACGTCCTGTGTATGCTGGCGGACACCCACGACGTCCTGTGTGTACTGAACAGACAGCCCACGTGGGCCAAAATCAACCGAACAGTCCACAGGAAGGGTCAGCGTGCTGTGTCCAAGGACCAACGTGCTGATATGTGTACTGATGGACAGCCACAGATGTCCTGTATGTGCTGATGGACACACACGGACAGCCACGGACGTCCTGTGTGTGCTGGCGGACACCCACTGACTTCCTGTGTGTACTAAACAGACAGCCCACGTGGGCCAAAATAACTCGAACAGTCCACGGGAAGGGTCAACATTCTGAGTCCATGGACCAACGTGCTGATATGTTTACTGATGGACAGCCACAGACCTCCTTTGTGTACTGACGGACACACACGGACACACACAGACACTAACGGACACACACGGACAGCAACGGACGTCCTGTGTGTACTGGTGGACACCCACGGACGTCCTGTGTGAACTGAACAGACAGCCCAAGTGGGCCAAAATCACCCGAACAGTCCACAAGAAGGGTAAGCGTGCTGAGTCCAAGGCCCAACGTGCTGATATGTGTACTGATGGACTGCCACAGACGTCTTATGTGTGCTGACGGACACACACGGACAGCCACAGACATCCTGTGTGTGCTGACAGACACACACGGACGTCCTGTGTGTGCTGACGGACACAGACGGACGTCCTGTGTGTGCTGACGGACATCCACAGACGTCCTGTGTGTACTGAACAGACAGCCCAAGTGGGCCGAAATCACCTGAACAGTCCGCAGGAAGGGCCAGCGTGCTGAGTCCAAGGACCAGCGTGCTGAGTCCAAGGACCAGCATGCTGATATGTGTACTGATGGACAGCCACGGACGTCATGTGTGTGCTGGCGGACACCCACGGACGTCCTGTGTGTACTGAACAGACAGCCCACGTGGGCTAAAATCACCAAAACAGTCCACGGGAAGGGCCAACTTGTTCAGTCCAAGGACCAACGTGGTGATATGTGTATTGCTGGACAGCCACGGACGTCTTGTGTGTGCTGACGGACACAGACGGACACACAAGGATACACATGGACAGCCACGGATCTCCTGTGTGTGCTGGCGGACACCCACGGACGTCCTGTTTGTGCTGGCGGACACCCACGGACGTCCTGTGTGTACTGAACAGACAGCCCAAGTGGGCCAAAATCACCCGAACAGTCCACGGGAAGGACCATCGTGCTGAGTCCAAGGACCAGTGTGCTGATATGTATACTGAAGGACAGACACATACGTCCTGTGTGTGCTAACGGACACACACGGACACACACGAACATCTTGTGTGTGCTGACGGATAGCCACGGACGTCCTGTGTGTGCTGGCAATCACCCATGGACGTCCTGTGTGTGCTGACGGACAGCCACAAACGTCCTGTGTGTGCTGGCGGACACCCACGGACGTCCGGTGTGTAATGAACAGACAGCCCATGTGGGCCAAAATCACCCAAACAGTCCATGGGAAGGGCCAGCGTGCTGAGTCCAAGGACCAACGTGCTGATATGTGTACTGATGGACAGCCACGGACGTCCTGTGTGTGCTGACAGAAATATACGGACACACATGGACAGCCACAGACGTCATGTGTATGCTGGCGGACACCCACAGACGTCCTGTGTGTACTGAACAGACAGCCTACGTGGCCCAAATCACCCGAACAGTCCACGGGAAGGGTCAGCGTGCTGAGTCCAAGGACCAACGTGCTGATATGTGTACTGATGGACAGCCACGGACTTCCTGTGTGTGCTGACGGACACACACGGACACACACGGACAGCCATGGACGTCATGTGTGTGCTGGCGGACACCCACGGACGTCCTGTGTGTACTGAACAGACAGCCCAAGTGGGCCAAAATCACCCGAACAGTCCACAGGACGAGTCAGCGTGCTGAGCCCAAAACCCAACGTGCTAGTACTGATGGACAGCCACAGACGTCCTGTGTTTGCTGACGGACAGCCACAGACAGCCACGGACGTCCTGTGTGTGCTGGCGGACACCCACGGACGTCCTGTGTGTACTGAACAAACAGCCCACATGGGCCAAAATCACCCAAACAGTCCATGGGAAGGGCCAGCGTGCTGAGTCCAAGGACCAGCGTGCTGATATGTGTACTGATGGACAGCCACAGACGTCCTGTGTGTGCTGGCGGACACCCACGGACGTCCTGTGTGTACTGAACAGACAGCCCATGTGGGCCAAATTCACCCAAACAGTCCACGGGAAGGGTCAGCGTGCTGAGTCCAAGGACCAACGTGCTGATATGTGTACTGATGGACAGCCACGGACGTCCTCTGTGTGCTGATGGACACCACGGACAGCCACGGACGTCCTGTGTGTGCTGGCGGACACCCACGGACTTCCTGTGTGTACTAAACAGACAGCCCACGTGGGCCAAACTCACTCGAACATTCCACGGGAAGGGTCAGCATTCTGAGTCCATGGACCAACGTGCTGATATGTGTACTGATGGACAGCCACAGACGTCCTTTGTGTACTGACGGACACACACGGACACACACAGACAATAACGGACACACACGGACAGCCACAGACATCCTGTGTATGCTGGCGGACACCCACAGACGTCCTGTGTGAACTGAACAGACAGCCCAAGTGGGCCAAAAACACCCGAACAGTCCACAAGAAGGGTAAGCGTGCTGAGTCCAAGGCCCAACGTGCTGATGTGTGTACTGATGGACTGCCACAGACGTCTTATGTGTGCTGACGGACACACACAGACAGCCACAGACATCCTGTGTGTGCTGACAGACACACACGGACGTCCTGTGTGTGCTGACGGACACACACGGACGTCCTGTGTGTGCTGACGGACACACACAGACGTCCTGTGTGTACTGAACAGAAAGCCCACGTGGCCCAAAATTACCCGAACAGTCCACGGGAAGGTCAGCGTGCTGAGTCCAAGGACCAACGTACTGATATGTGTACTGATGGACAGCCACTGACTTCCTGTGTGTGCTGACGGACACACACAGACACACACGGACAGCCACGGACGTCCTGTGTGTGCTGGCAGACACCCACAGACGTCCTGTGTGTACTGAACAGACAGCCCAAGTGGGCCAAAATCACCCGAACAGTCCACAGGAAGAGTCAGCGTGATGAGTCCAAAACCCAACGTGCTAGTACTGATGGACAGCCACAGACGTCCTGTGTGTGCTGACGGACAGCCACAGACAGCCACGGACGTCCTGTGTGTGCTGGCGGACACCCACGGACGTCCTGTGTGTACTGAACAGACAGCCCATGTGGGCCAAAATCACCCAAACAATCCATGGGAAGGGGCAGCATGCTGAGTCCAAGGACCAACGTGCTGATATGTGTACTGATGGACAGCCACGGACGTCTTGTGTGTGCTGACGGACACAGACGGACACACACAGACAGCCACGGACGTCCTGTGTATGCTGGCGGACACCCACGGACGTCTGTGTGTACTGAACAGACAGCCCACGTGGCCCAAAATCACCCGAACAGTCCACGGGAAGGGTCAGCGTGCTGAGTCCAAGGACCAACGTGCTGATATGTGTACTGATGGACAGCCACCGACTTCCTGTGTGTGCTGACGGACACACACGGACACACACGGACTGCCACGGACGTCATGTGTGTGCTGGCGGACACCCACGGACGTCCTGTGTGTACTGAACTGACAGCCCAAGTGGGCCAAAATCACCCGATTAGTCCACAGGACGAGTCAGCGTGCTGAGTCCAAAACCCTACGTGCTAGTACTGATGGACAGCCACAGACGTCCTGTGTGTGCTGACGGACAGCCACAGACAGCCACGGACGTCCTGTGTGTGCTGGCGGACACCCACGGACGTCCTGTGTATACTGAACAAACAGCCCACATGGGCCAAAATCAACCAAACAGTCCATGGGAAGGGCCAGCGTGCTGATATGTGTACTGATGGACAGCCACGGACGTCCTGTGTGTGCTGGCGGACACCCACGGACGTCCTGTGTGTACTGAAAAGACAGCCAATGTGGGCCAAATTCACCCAAACAGTCCATGGGAAGGGCCAGTGTGCTGAGTCCAAGGACCAACGTGCTGATATGTGTACTGATGGACAGCCACGGAAGTCCTGTGTGTGCTGACGGACACAGACGGACACACACGGACAGCCACGGACGTCCTGTGTATGCTGGCGGACACCCACGGACGTCCTGTGTGTATTGAACAGACAGCCCACGTGGGCCAAAATCACCCGAACAGTCCACGTGAAGGGGCAGCATGCTGAGTCCAAGGACCAACGTGCTGATATGTGTACTGATGGACAGCCACGGACGTCATGTGTGTGCTGACGGACACACACGGACAGCCACGGACGTCCTGTGTGTGTTGGCGGACACCCACGGACGTCCTGTGTGTACTGAACAGACAGCCCAAGTGGGCCAAAATCACCCGAACAGTCCACAGGAAGGGTCAGCGTGCTGAGTCCAAGGGCCAACGTGCTAGTACTGATGGACAGCCACAGACATCCTGTATGTGCTGACGGACAGCCACAGACAGCCATGGACGTCCTGTGTGTGCTGGCGGACACCCACGGACGTCCTGTGTGTACTGAACAAACAGCCCCCGTGGGCATAATCAACCGAACAGTCCACGGGAAGGGCCAGCGTGCTGAGTCCAAGGACCAGCATGCTGATATGTGTACTGTTGGACAGCCACTGACGTCCTGTGTGTTCTGACGGACACACACGGACACACACGGACAGCAACAGACGTCCTGTGTGTGCTGACGGACAGCCACGGACATCCTGTGTGTGTTGGCGGACACCCACGGACGTCATGTGTGTACTGAACAGACAGCCCAAGTGGGCCAAAATAACCCGAACAGTCCACAGGAAGGGTCAGCATGTTGAGTCCAAGGCCCAACTTGCTGATATGTGTACTGATGGACTGCCACAAACGTCCTGTGTGTGCTTACAGACACACACGGACAGCCACAGACGTCTTCTGTGTGCTGACGGACACACACGGACGTCCTGTGTGTGCTGACGGACACACAAGGACGTCCTGTGTGGCTGACGGACACACAAGGACGTCCTGTGTGGCTGACGGACACCCACATACGTCATGTGGGTACTGACGGACACACACGGACAGCCACGGACGTCCTGTGTGTGCTGACGAACACACACGAACGTCCTGTGTGTGCTGATGGACACACACGAACGTCCTGTGTGTGCTGACGGACACCCACATATGTCATGTGTGTAATGAACAGACAGCCCACGTGGGCCAAAATCACCCAAACCGTCCACGGGAAGGGCCAGCGTGCTGAGTCCAAGAACCAGCGTGCTGATATGTGTAATGATGGACAGCCACATACGTCATGTGTGTGCTGACGGACACACACGGACAGCCACGGACGTCATGTGTGTTCTGACGGACACACACGGACGTCCTGTGTGTGCTGACGGACACACACGGACGTCCGGTGTGTGCTCACGGACACCCACAGATGTCCTTTGTGTAATGAACAGACAGCCCAAGTGGGCCAAAATCACCCAAACCATCCACGGGAAGGGCCAGCTTGCTGAGTCCAAGGACCAGCGTGCTGATATGTGTACTGATGGACAGCCACTGATGTCCTGTGTATGCTGACGGACTCACACGGACACACACGGATGTCCTGTGTGTGCTGACGGACAGCCACGAACATCCTGTGTGTGCTGGCGGACAGCCACGGACGCCTGTGTGTACTGAACAGACAGCCCACGTGGGCCAAAATCACTCGAACAGACCACGGGAATGGCCAGCGTGCTGAGTCCAAGGACCAGCGTGCTGATATGTGTACTGATGGACAGCCACAGACGTTCTGTGTGTGCTGACGGACACAGACTGACAAACACGGACACACACGGACAGCCACCGACGTAATGTGTGTGCTGGTGGACACCCACAGACGTCCTATGTGTACTGAAAAGACAGCCCAAGTGGGCCAAAATCACCCAAACAATCCATGGAAAGGGCCAGCATGCTGAGTCCAAGGACCAACGTGCTGATATGTGTACTGATGGACAGCCCGGACGTCCTGTGTGTGCTGACGGACACACACGGACACACACGGATGTCCTGTGTATGCTGGCGGACACCCACGGACGTCCTGTGTGTACTGAACAGACAGCCCACGTGGCCCAAAATCACCCGAACAGTCCACGGGTAGGGTCAGCGTGCTGAGTGGAGGACCAACGTGCTGATATGTGTACTGATGGACAGCCACGGACTTCCTGTGTGTGCTGACGGACACACATGAACACACACAGACAGCCATGGACGTCCTGTGTATGCTGGCAGACACCCACGGACGTCCTGTATGTACTGAACAGACAGCCCAAGTGTGCCAAAATCACCCGAACAGTCCACAGGAAGAGTCACAGTGCTGAGTCCCAAACCCAACGTGCTAGTACTGATGGACAGCCAAAGACGTCATGTGTGTGCTGACGGATAGCCACAGACAGCCACAGACGTCCTGTGTGTGCTGGCGGACACCCACGGACGTCTTGTGTGTACTGAACAGACAGCCCATGTGGGCCAAAATCACCCAAACAATCCATGGGAAGGGCCAGCATGCTGAGTCCAAGGACCAACGTGCTGATATGTGTACTGATGGACAGCCACGGACATCCTGTGTGTGCTGACGGACACAGACGGACACACACGGACAGCCACGGACGTCTTGTGTATGCTGGCGGACACCCACGGACGTCCTGTGGGTATTGAACAGACAGCCCACGTGGCCCAAAATCACCCAAACAGTCCACGGGAAGGGTCAGTGTGCTGAGTCAAAGGACCAACGTGCTGATATGTGTACTGATGGACAGCCACGGACTTCCTGTGTGTGCTGACGGACACACACGGACACACACGGACAGCCACGGACATCCTGTGTGTGCTGGCGGACACCCACGGACGTCCTGTGTGTACTGAACAGACAGCCCAAGTGGGCAAAAATCACCCGAACATTCCACAGGACGAGTCAGCGTGCTGAGTCCAAAACCCAACGTGCTGATATGTGTACTGATGGACTGCCACAGACGTCTTATGTGTGCTGACGGACACACATGGACAGCCACAGACATCCTGTGTGTGCTGACAGACACACATGGACGTCCTGTGTGTGCTGACGGACACACACGGACGTCCTGTCTGTGCTGACGGACATCCACAGACGTCCTGTGTGTACAGAACAGACAGCCCAAAAATCACCTGAACAGTCCACGGGAAGGGCCAGCGTGCTGAGTCCAAGGACCAGCATGCTGATATGTGTACTGATGGACAGCCACAGACGTCCTGTGTGTGCTGGCGGACACCCACGGACGTCCTGTGTGTACTGAACAGACAGCCCACATGGGCAAAATCACCAAAACAGTCCACGGGAAGGGCCAGCTTGTTCAGTCCAAGGACCAACGTGCTGATATGTGTATTGATGGACAGCCACGGACGTCCTGTGTGTGCTGACGGACACAGACGGACACACATGGATACACATGGACAGACACAGATGTCCTGTGTGTGCTGGCGGACACCCACGGACGTCCTGTGTGTACTGAACAGACAGCCCAAGTGGGCCAAAATCACCCGAACAGTCCACGGGAAGAGCCATCGTGCTGAGTCCAAGGACCAGTGTGCTGATATGTATACTGAAGGACAGCCACAGACGTCCTGTGTGTGCTAACAGACACACACGGACACACACGGACACACTCGGACATCTTGTGTGTGCTGACGGATAGCCACGGACGTCCTGTGTGTGCTGACGGACACACACGGACGTCCTGTGTGTGCTGACGGACACACACGAACGTCCTGTGTGTGCTGACGGACACCCACATATGTCCTGTGTGAAATGAACATACAGCCCACGTGGGCAAAAATCACCCAAACCGTCCA
Source organism: Brassica napus (assembly GCF_020379485.1). Taxonomy (NCBI): domain Eukaryota; kingdom Viridiplantae; phylum Streptophyta; class Magnoliopsida; order Brassicales; family Brassicaceae; genus Brassica; species Brassica napus. The sequence goes on along the minus strand of NW_026014339.1, from coordinate 16,001 downwards.
CGGGAAGGGCCAGCGTGCTGAGTCCAAGGACCAGCGTGCTGATATGTGTACTGATGGACAGCCACATACGTCCTGTGTGTGCTGACGGACACACACGGACGTCCTGTGTGTGCTGACGGACACACACGGACGTCCTGTGTGTGCTGACGGACACACACGGAAGTCCTGTGTGTGCTCACGGACACCCACAGATGTCCTGTGTGTAATGAACAGACAGCCCACGTGGGCCAAAATCACCCAACATCCACGGGAAGGGCCAGCTTGCTGAGTCCAAGGACCAGCGTGCTGATATGTGTACTGATGGACAGCCACTGATGTCCTGTGTGTGCTGACGGACTCACACGGACACACACGGACAGCCATGGATGTTCTGTGTGTGCTGACGGACAGCCACGAACGTCCTGTGTGTACTGAACAGACAGCCCACGTGGGCCAAAATCACTCAAACAGACCACGGGAATGGCCAGCGTGCTGAGTCCAAGGACCAGCGTGCTGATATGTGTACTGATGGACAGCCACAGACGTTCTGTGTGTGCTGACGGACACAGACTGACAAACACGGACACACACGGACAGCCACAGACGTAATGTGTGTGCTGGCGGACACCCACAGACGTCCTATGTGTACTGAAAAGACAGCCCATGTGGGAAGGGCCAGCATGCTGAGTTCATAGTGATGCCGTTCGGTCAGCATGCTGAGTCCAAGGACCAACGTGCTGATATGTGTACTGATGGACAGCCCGGACGTCCTGTGTGTGCTGACGGACACAGACGGACACATATGGACAGCCACGGACGTCCTGTGTATGCTGGCGGACACCCACGGACGTCCTGTGTGTATTGAACAGACAGCCCACGTGGGCCAAAATCACCCGAACAGTCCACGTGAAGGGGCAGCATGCTGAGTCCAAGGACCAACGTGCTGATATGTGTACTGATGGACAGCCACGGACGTCATGTGTGTGCTGACGGACACACACGGACAGCCACGGACGTCCTGTGTGTGTTGGCGGACACCCACGGACGTCCTGTGTGTACTGAACAGACAGCCCAAGTGGGCCAAAATCACCCGAACAGTCCACAGGAAGGGTCAGCGTGCTGAGTCCAAGGGCCAACGTGCTAGTACTGATGGACAGCCACAGACGTCCTGTATGTGCTGACGGACAGCCACAGACAGCCATGGACGTCCTGTGTGTGCTGGCGGACACCCACGGACGTCCTGTGTGTACTGAACAAACAGCCCCCGTGGGCATAATCAACCGAACAGTCCACGGGAAGGGCCAGCGTGCTGAGTCCAAGGACCAGCATGCTGATATGTGTACTGTTGGACAGCCACTGACGTCCTGTGTGTTCTGACGGACACACACGGACACACACGGACAGCAACAGACGTCCTGTGTGTGCTGACGGACAGCCACGGACATCCTGTGTGTGTTGGCGGACACCCACGGACGTCATGTGTGTACTGAACAGACAGCCCAAGTGGGCCAAAATAACCCGAACAGTCCACAGGAAGGGTCAGCATGTTGAGTCCAAGGCCCAACTTGCTGATATGTGTACTGATGGACTGCCACAAACGTCCTGTGTGTGCTTACAGACACACACGGACAGCCACAGACGTCTTCTGTGTGCTGACGGACACACACGGACGTCCTGTGTGTGCTGACGGACACACAAGGACGTCCTGTGTGGCTGACGGACACACAAGGACGTCCTGTGTGGCTGACGGACACCCACATACGTCATGTGGGTACTGACGGACACACACGGACAGCCACGGACGTCCTGTGTGTGCTGACGAACACACACGAACGTCCTGTGTGTGCTGATGGACACACACGAACGTCCTGTGTGTGCTGACGGACACCCACATATGTCATGTGTGTAATGAACAGACAGCCCACGTGGGCCAAAATCACCCAAACCGTCCACGGGAAGGGCCAGCGTGCTGAGTCCAAGAACCAGCGTGCTGATATGTGTAATGATGGACAGCCACATACGTCATGTGTGTGCTGACGGACACACACGGACAGCCACGGACGTCATGTGTGTTCTGACGGACACACACGGACGTCCTGTGTGTGCTGACGGACACACACGGACGTCCGGTGTGTGCTCACGGACACCCACAGATGTCCTTTGTGTAATGAACAGACAGCCCACGTGGGCCAAAATCACCCAAACCATCCACGGGAAGGGCCAGCTTGCTGAGTCCAAGGACCAGCGTGCTGATATGTGTACTGATGGACAGCCACTGATGTCCTGTGTATGCTGACGGACTCACACGGACACACACGGATGTCCTGTGTGTGCTGACGGACAGCCACGAACATCCTGTGTGTGCTGGCGGACAGCCACGGACGCCTGTGTGTACTGAACAGACAGCCCACGTGGGCCAAAATCACTCGAACAGACCACGGGAATGGCCAGCGTGCTGAGTCCAAGGACCAGCGTGCTGATATGTGTACTGATGGACAGCCACAGACGTTCTGTGTGTGCTGACGGACACAGACTGACAAACACGGACACACACGGACAGCCACCGACGTAATGTGTGTGCTGGTGGACACCCACAGACGTCCTATGTGTACTGAAAAGACAGCCCAAGTGGGCCAAAATCACCCAAACAATCCATGGAAAGGGCCAGCATGCTGAGTCCAAGGACCAACGTGCTGATATGTGTACTGATGGACAGCCCGGACGTCCTGTGTGTGCTGACGGACACACACGGACACACACGGATGTCCTGTGTATGCTGGCGGACACCCACGGACGTCCTGTGTGTACTGAACAGACAGCCCACGTGGCCCAAAATCACCCGAACAGTCCACGGGTAGGGTCAGCGTGCTGAGTGGAGGACCAACGTGCTGATATGTGTACTGATGGACAGCCACGGACTTCCTGTGTGTGCTGACGGACACACATGAACACACACAGACAGCCATGGACGTCCTGTGTATGCTGGCAGACACCCACGGACGTCCTGTATGTACTGAACAGACAGCCCAAGTGTGCCAAAATCACCCGAACAGTCCACAGGAAGAGTCACAGTGCTGAGTCCCAAACCCAACGTGCTAGTACTGATGGACAGCCAAAGACGTCATGTGTGTGCTGACGGATAGCCACAGACAGCCACAGACGTCCTGTGTGTGCTGGCGGACACCCACGGACGTCTTGTGTGTACTGAACAGACAGCCCATGTGGGCCAAAATCACCCAAACAATCCATGGGAAGGGCCAGCATGCTGAGTCCAAGGACCAACGTGCTGATATGTGTACTGATGGACAGCCACGGACATCCTGTGTGTGCTGACGGACACAGACGGACACACACGGACAGCCACGGACGTCTTGTGTATGCTGGCGGACACCCACGGACGTCCTGTGGGTATTGAACAGACAGCCCACGTGGCCCAAAATCACCCAAACAGTCCACGGGAAGGGTCAGTGTGCTGAGTCAAAGGACCAACGTGCTGATATGTGTACTGATGGACAGCCACGGACTTCCTGTGTGTGCTGACGGACACACACGGACACACACGGACAGCCACGGACATCCTGTGTGTGCTGGCGGACACCCACGGACGTCCTGTGTGTACTGAACAGACAGCCCAAGTGGGCAAAAATCACCCGAACATTCCACAGGACGAGTCAGCGTGCTGAGTCCAAAACCCAACGTGCTGATATGTGTACTGATGGACTGCCACAGACGTCTTATGTGTGCTGACGGACACACATGGACAGCCACAGACATCCTGTGTGTGCTGACAGACACACATGGACGTCCTGTGTGTGCTGACGGACACACACGGACGTCCTGTCTGTGCTGACGGACATCCACAGACGTCCTGTGTGTACAGAACAGACAGCCCAAAAATCACCTGAACAGTCCACGGGAAGGGCCAGCGTGCTGAGTCCAAGGACCAGCATGCTGATATGTGTACTGATGGACAGCCACAGACGTCCTGTGTGTGCTGGCGGACACCCACGGACGTCCTGTGTGTACTGAACAGACAGCCCACATGGGCAAAAATCACCAAAACAGTCCACGGGAAGGGCCAGCTTGTTCAGTCCAAGGACCAACGTGCTGATATGTGTATTGATGGACAGCCACGGACGTCCTGTGTGTGCTGACGGACACAGACGGACACACATGGATACACATGGACAGACACAGATGTCCTGTGTGTGCTGGCGGACACCCACGGACGTCCTGTGTGTACTGAACAGACAGCCCAAGTGGGCCAAAATCACCCGAACAGTCCACGGGAAGAGCCATCGTGCTGAGTCCAAGGACCAGTGTGCTGATATGTATACTGAAGGACAGCCACAGACGTCCTGTGTGTGCTAACAGACACACACGGACACACACGGACACACTCGGACATCTTGTGTGTGCTGACGGATAGCCACGGACGTCCTGTGTGTGCTGACGGACACACACGGACGTCCTGTGTGTGCTGACGGACACACACGAACGTCCTGTGTGTGCTGACGGACACCCACATATGTCCTGTGTGAAATGAACATACAGCCCACGTGGGCAAAAATCACCCAAACCGTCCACGGGAAGGGCCAGCGTGCTGAGTCCAAGGACCAGCGTGCTGATATGTGTACTGATGGACAGCCACATACGTCCTGTGTGTGCTGACGGACACACACGGACGTCCTGTGTGTGCTGACGGACACACACGGACGTCCTGTGTGTGCTGACGGACACACACGGAAGTCCTGTGTGTGCTCACGGACACCCACAGATGTCCTGTGTGTAATGAACAGACAGCCCACGTGGGCCAAAATCACCCAAACCATCCACGGGAAGGGCCAGCTTGCTGAGTCCAAGGACCAGCGTGCTGATATGTGTACTGATGGACAGCCACTGATGTCCTGTGTGTGCTGACGGACTCACACGGACACACACGGACAGCCATGGATGTTCTGTGTGTGCTGACGGACAGCCACGAACGTCCTGTGTGTACTGAACAGACAGCCCACGTGGGCCAAAATCACTCAAACAGACCACGGGAATGGCCAGCGTGCTGAGTCCAAGGACCAGCGTGCTGATATGTGTACTGATGGACAGCCACAGACGTTCTGTGTGTGCTGACGGACACAGACTGACAAACACGGACACACACGGACAGCCACAGACGTAATGTGTGTGCTGGCGGACACCCACAGACGTCCTATGTGTACTGAAAAGACAGCCCATGTGGGAAGGGCCAGCATGCTGAGTTCATAGTGATGCCGTTCGGTCAGCATGCTGAGTCCAAGGACCAACGTGCTGATATGTGTACTGATGGACAGCCCGGACGTCCTGTGTGTGCTGACGGACACAGACGGACACATATGGACAGCCACGGACGTCCTGTGTATGCTGGCGGACACCCACGGACGTCCTGTGTGTACTGAACAGACAGCCCATGTGGCCCAAAATCACCCGAACAGTCCACGGGAAGGGTCAGCGTGCTGAGTGCAAGGACCAACGTGCTGATATGTGTACTTATGGACAGCCACGGACTTCCTGTGTGTGCTGACGGACACACACGAACACACACAGACAGCCATGGACGTCCTGTGTATGCTGGCAGACACCCACGGACGTCCTGTGTGTACTGAACAGACAGCCCATGTAAGACCCGAACCCTGGCCTCTCGACCTGATGGAGTCCGCAGGCTTACTTATTAATTTCTCTGCTTGTTTGATCCATTTTTAAGTCTATTAGTTACTAAGTCATATTCGAATATGAGGTTCATAAACAAAGGAACAGATTGCACAGCGGAATAACAATGTATAAACTTTGTATTACTTAGAAACATGAGATTCAATACACAACTTCTTAACAGTCTCATAGACAATCACTAGTTCATCCCTAGCATCATCTAACCACACGTTACACAGCCTCTCACTGACCGAGCCTTCACGGCTCCTTAGTTCCTGAAACCACAACCAGATAAGCATTAATCATAACCGAGAATAGAACGGATTGATTCTACAATGCTTGGCTTGGTTCCTAGAACTTAGATAAACCTCAGTCAACATAATCATAAAACGTATGAACCTACCTACCGTATCCTAAGTCATTCAACCAACCACCCCTTGACTTAGAATCAGATAGATAGTCCAGAATAGATAACAGAACACACGAACAGATCCGGATCGTCCCCAAAGACCAATCCGTCTATCCGGATAGAATCTAGGTGCGACCGGCCAATGGAGTCCGGCTCAATGGCCCAACGGACTCCCTTACCTGATCCGGCCTTAAGCCTGGATCCAATCGGCCTAGTAAGCCTCAAGCCTAATCCGGAAGGCTTAGCAACCGGTCAGACCTTGCGACTCTACCTTGGCTTAGACAAACCGTGACCTTGTCTTAACTAGACAAGCCATAGGCTGATCCATAAGGATCGGTCCTAGCCTGTCCCGAAAGACACCGTTTGGAACATGCACCCTTTGGCCAATCGTGCCTCCTGGTTCTCGTACCTTTTGATGTTCGCAACCTTTGGTAACTCGTACCTTTTGGTCCCTGACACCCTTTGGCAACTCACAACCTTTGAACACTCATGACTCTTGACAACTCGTGCCCTTTGGGTCATTCCCAACCGTTCGTCCTAACCGCCCAGTCTTGGTGCGATCGGATCATCCGTCTAACCGACCCGTGTCAAGGCTAGCGGTCTGGTTATGTTCGGCCAAAGCCTAGGGACGTGTCCCTTGGACTCAACCAACACAACCTTTCGTGTTTAACCAGAGAGAAGAGAAGAGAAACGAATTGAAATAGATAAGGAGAGCCGGATGGGACTTAGGAACCGACCAGAGCCGCGGTGCGGTCGCATGGACCGTCCGTTCGGTCTGATGGAGCCACGGCCCATCACATACCTTGTGAACCACATCTGGGTTCTCCATGCTCTTCTCCTTGTCTTGATCTCCCATTCTTGACCGGAGTTAGTTCTCAAACGATCAGAGTCGCCGGAACACAACACCACCACAATCGGCCTTTCTCTTGGCCGGAACTCTCTCTTTCTCTCTTTCTTTCTCTCTACGTTTTTCTCTGAGTATTTTACTCTGGAATTGGATAATGAAATCGACCAGAGAGCCCCCATATTTATAGAAAACGAGGGGGTAAGTCTTGCCCCACGAACAGGCACGACTTGCTAGCGAATGGGCACCATCGGCCAAGAGTTGCCCCCTTTCGGCCACTTGCATCCCTTCGCCCTTTCTGATTGGGTTTGGGGTCGGCCACAAGCCCAACCCACGCCCCAGGCCTCCTGGACACAGCCCACAGCCTTGCCCAAGGACCCAACAGCCCATGGCCTCATGGCCGGACCTCCCAGCCCGCCACTGACCCAGACCCGGACCATCGGCCTAAAGCCCGGACAGTCCGTCTAGCTGAGATGAGCTGACACTCAGCTGCCTCAGCTGAGTGAGCTAGTAGTCCAGCTAGTGGAGCTGACTTAGTAGGGACTGAGCTGGAGTGAACTGAACCTAGCTTCCTTGAGCTGGCCGAGCTACTCGTCCACTTCGTCCTAGCTACCGTCTTACTCGTCCTAGCTGACACTTAGCTCGTATAAGGTTAAGTCTAAGTTTCCTTATATCCTTAACCTTCTTTCTCGACCATGGAACGCTTGCCTTGATGTCTCAAGACTGGCTTGTACGTTTCCTCGAACCATGGCCGTCCCAACAATCCTATTCAGGATTGGGGGCGTGACAAGTCTCCCCCCCTTGGGATGGATTCGTCCTCGAATCCGAATCGAATGCTTCCTCGGAAACAAACTGGTCCAACCACTCTGGGTACTCTGCTTTCATTCTAGCTTCGGTCTCCCAAGTGATTATATCCTGACCATTACAGTCCCAGACGACCTTGACCATCTGGACCGTCTTCTTCCTTGTTGCTTTTTCCATCCTATCTATGATTCGAACTGGCCTCGTTTCCAAGGTTAGGTTCTTACCAAGATCGTCTGGAATGGCAGGAAGAGCGATGTCTTGGTCCGTCAAACATTTCCGAAGTTGGGAGACGTGGAACACATTATGAAATGCGTCCATCTTGGCCGGTAAGTCCAACTTGTAGGCCACCATCCCAACTCTTTCAATGACCTTGAACGGCCCCAAGTATCTCGGGTCTAACTTCCGTCTCCCGGAAATTCGGACTCGTCCTTTGAAGGTAATCATTTTGAGATACACCAAGTCACCTACTTGAAACTCGAGATCTTTCCTTCTTCGATCTGCATAGTTCTTTTGGCGATCTTGTGCCTGTCTCATCTTGTCCCTCAAGAACTTGATCTTTTCGGTTGTCTCTTCGACAATCTCCGGACCAATCATGCTGCGTTCCCCAACTTGGGTCCAGCATAAGGGTGTCCTGCATGGACGCCCATACAGAGCTTCGTATGGCGACATGCCAATACTACTATGGAAACTATTGTTGTAAGCAAATTCTACCAGAGGTAGATGTTTCTCCCAGGAATCACCCCAGTCTAGAACACATGCTCGCAACATATCTTCCAATGTCTGGATCGTACGTTCAGACTGTCCATCCGTCTGTGGGTGATAGGCTGTACTCATGTTCACCCTTGTTCCTAAGGCCTTTTGGAAAGCCTTCCAGAAGTAAGATGTGAACCTTGAATCCCTATCCGAGACTATGCTTGCCGGCACACCATGTAGTCGGACGATCTCATCAATGTACTTACGTACAATCTGATCTACCCCATCCGACTTCTTGATAGCCAGGAAGTGTGCTGATTTGGTTAGTCGATCTACCACAACCCAAACCGCATCCTTCTTATTCCTCGTGGTAGGGAACCCGGTCACAAAGTCCATTGTGATGTGATCCCATTTCCATTCCGGAATAGGCAAGCTTTGTAATAACCCACTAGGCACCTGATGTTCTGCTTTGATGAGTTGGCAAGTGGAACACTTGGCCACCCATTCCGCTACATCTGCCTTCATACGGATCCAATGATAGAATTTCTTAAGGTTCTGGTACATCTTAGTCGCACCAGGATGAACCGAGAATCTGGACTTATGAGCCTCCCTCATAATCTCTTCCTTTAGACTCCTATCATTAGGAACACTGATCCGACCGTTTACTAGGATGGTACCATCCTTGCGATCTGGTACTCCGTCCTATCATTCTGAGCAACCTTATTCAGGTTCTCGTCCTGACCTTGAGCCAACCGGATTCGAGTAAGCAGGTCGGCTTGGTTAACCGCCTCCAACCCCAAAGCTTCGGTTGTCGTAGTCAGCACATTCAGCCGCAGAGCACGGACCATACCGTCCAGGTCGTCCGCCTCCCGTTCGGCCGATACATCAGCCCTCTTCCGGCTCAAAGCGTCTGCTACCAGATTAGCCTTTCCCGGATAGTAGGTGATGTCCAAATCGTAGTCAGCTACGAATTCCATCCACCTCCTCTGCCTTAAGTTTAACTCAGGCTGGGTGAATATATACTTAAGACTCTTATGGTCCGTAAGTATCTGAACTTTGGCGCCATACAAGTATGATCGCCAAATCTTTAAGGCGAATACTACCGCAGCCATTTCGAGATCATGGGTGGGGTAGTTTCCCTCATGTTTCCTCAACTGCCTGGACGCATAGGCAATGACTTTCCCATGCTGGGTCAATACGCAACCTAGTCCAGTGATGGACGCGTCCGTATAGACCACATATGGTTGATCGGCCTCCGGAAGCACTAGGACGGGTGCGCTAGTCAGCATGTTCTTAAGTGCGGAGAAACATTCCTCACACTCTTCAGCCCATGTGAACTTAACGTCCTTCCCAGTCAACCGCGTCATAGGCTGAGCCAAGCTTGCGAATCCTTTCACAAACTTTCTATAGTAACCTGCCAGCCCTAAGAAGCTTCTGACTTCCGTAGCACTGCGTGGTCGGGGCCAATCCTTGATTGCCCTGATCTTCTCTGGATCCACCGAGATGCCCTGATCGGAAACAATATGGCCGAGGAACCCAATACTCTTCTGCCAAAAGCTACATTTACTGAGTTTAGCATAGAGTTTGTGTTCTCGTAATCGTTCCAGCACGGCTCTCAAGTGTTTCCTATGAGATTCCTCATCCTTGGAATAAATTAGGATATCATCAATGAAGATGATCACGAATTCATCCAAGAAATCTCGGAACACGCTGTTCATCATTTTCATGAAAGCGGCAGGTGCATTGGTCAGACCGAACGGCATCACTACGAACTCGTAATGACCGTACCTGGTCCTAAATGCCGTCTTCCTAATATCATTTGGCTCTATAGGGATCTGATGATACCCTGAAGCCAAATCAATCTTGGAAAACCACTTGGCTCCTTTGAGTTGATCCAACAGTTCGTCTATCCTGGGCAACGGGTACTTGTTCTTCACAGTGACCCTGTTCAACCCTCGATAGTCGATGCACAGACGCATGCTACCATCCTTCTTTCTCACAAAGAGGACTGGTGCACCCCAAGGGGAGCTACTTGGCCGTATGAACCCCTTGTCAAGCAATTCTTCCAATTGCTTCTTTAGCTCGGCCATCTCGGCCGGAGCCATCCGGTACGGACTCTTGGACAGCGGAGCTGTCCCTGGCTCTAGTTCAATCGTAAATGGATCCGACCTATCAGGGGGGACACCCTGAGGTACCTGGAACACATCTGGGAACTTCGACACCAACGAATCCTCTGAAAGGTCTTTCAGACAGACAGAACTGCCCGGCTCTGTAGTTGTAATTGTAGCCAAAAAGGACTGACAACCCTGTTCCAACATCCGAATCGCTCGAACTGCTGAAACCACTACTTTCTCTTGAGCCGGACACAGACATTGGTACTGGATCGGTCGAAGCCCAGTCTCCAATTGCACACGACCTCTATGGCAATCGAGAGTGGCCCGATACTTTCCCAACCAGTCCATACCTAGGATCACTTCGTGATTCTTTAGGTTGACACAGACCAAATCCACAGGGAATACCTTTCCCTGTATTGACACTGGGATATTTGACATGAGACCTAGTGAGTTCATGGCTTGCCCTCCGGCCGCCCTCACTATCCCAAAATTATCTCCAGCGTCCAGACAGAACAGACCCTTTCCGACCAGTCCCGGACTCACAAAACTATGTGTAGCCCCTGTGTCGAAAAGTACGTGGGTTTCCACACCACCAATCATGAGGGTTCCTAACAGAGACCCTCATCAGAATCCCCTAGACATTCTAGGTTCCATACCAAGCATTTTCTACTTGAATGTAAAAAGAAAAATTTAGGAATTACCAGAGATCGAATCAAACGATCCAGAAGCGCCGTCGTCCCGGGACAGCTCATACACCCTTGGTGTTGTGGTCGGCCTACTCTGGGTCGACTTGCCTGTGTCTCCACGGCCCTTCCCTTGTCCTCCTTGTAGCTTAGGACAATCCGACTTGTAGTGTCCAGTCTTGCCACATAGGAAGCAAGTCACGGAGCCGCTGCCACTGGACTGGTCTGAGAATCGGTTTGGTCGAGTGCAGTTTTGGATCGTGTGATCCATGCTGCCACATCGCACACAAGCCCCCATGGCCTTCCAGCACTCACCGGGATGATTCTTTCCACACTTGGGACATGTAGGTCGGCCACCAGAGGTCTTACCTCCGTCCACCTGGTCCCACTTCCTCTTTTTATCATTTGTTTTGCCCGACGGGCCAGACTGTGACTTAGCCTTAAGCTTAGCTTCTTCAGCCAAGTTAGACTCTAGCAAAGCCACCCGTTCCACCAGTTCTCCGATGGTGTTGAAAGTGCGGATCGAGCAATGGGTCTTCAGTTCGGGCCTTAGGCCTCGGATGAACCTACGGACCTGGACTGCCTCGTCCTCCAGCTCTCTTCCAACAAACCGTCTGAGCCGGTTGAACTCTTCTTCGTACTCTCGTACGGTCCTGCGGCCTTGGGCCAAATCTAGAAACTGAGCTTCCAGACGATCCCAAGCCTCAGCAGGGAAGTATTTGCGGTTGAATTCAACTTCAAAGTCCGCAAAACTTTCCAGACTCCCATTGGTGCGCTTGTCCACTGCAAGCCACCAGTTATGCGCGTCCCCTTCCAGGAAGTGAACCGCAATGTCGCGTCTGTAATCCACTGGACAGCGAGTTGATTGAAAGTTTCGGACCAACCTACTCCTCCACTCGTCTGCCACAATAGGGTCGGTGCTACCGGAGAAATGCTTCGTACCCAACCTGGATAAATGTTGAAGCAGACTCAGATAGTCCACCTTCTTTCCAGACTTTTCCGGTGGATCGATCTCGATCACCTCAACCGTTTCCACAACTGGACCATTGGTGTTGGGGGTGGTCGTAGCCACAGGCGTAGCCTGGCCAACCGAGGAGTTCACTAGTGGCGTGAACAGTTGCGCCATAGCCGCAACCTGAGTCCCCATTACCTTCATGGCCTCTAACAAGTCCTCTTTGGACAGTGTTGCGGGCACATTAGCCGTTCCATCGGCCACTCTCTCATGCTGGTCACCATCACGGTTAGCGTTCGAGGATTCCACTTCCTCATCACTCTCCCGATGTTCCTGACCATCCTGTTGCGTCCCCGTAAGATTAGCCTGATCAGTTGGCAACACGTCTCTAGTGTCAGCTGCGGCCGGATCGGTTTGCAATCCGGATAGATTGGTCCCGTCCATGGCCACTTGATTAGACTGACCGGCTGTTTTCTTACTCTTTCGGGACTTTCCCGATTTGCTTTTTCCAGCCTAAGGATTCAGACAATGTTAGTACGAAACAAACTAACATAAACAAAACAAAACAATCCCTAGACTAAGCAATCAAACCTCCCGTGAGACCTAATCAGCTGGCTGCGTGTGTGTGTGTGGACTGCCTAACCCAACTATCCTAGAATCAAGCATGCTCTGATACCAACTTGTAAGACCCGAACCCTGGCCTCTCGACCTGATGGAGTCCGCAGGCTTACTTATTAATTTCTCTGCTTGTTTGATCCATTTTAAGTCTATTAGTTACTAAGTCATATTCGAATATGAGGTTCATAAACAAAGGAACAGATTGCACAGCGGAATAACAATGTATAAACTTTGTATTACTTAGAAACATGAGATTCAATACACAACTTCTTAACAGTCTCATAGACAATCACTAGTTCATCCCTAGCATCATCTAACCACACGTTACACAGCCTCTCACTGACCGAGCCTTCACGGCTCCTTGGCTTGACCAGAACCATCCTTAGTTCCTGAAACCACAACCAGATAAGCATTAATCATAACCGAGAATAGAACGGATTGATTCTACAATGCTTGGCTTGGTTCCTAGAACTTAGATAAACCTCAGTCAACATAATCATAAAACGTATGAACCTACCTACCGTATCCTAAGTCATTCAACCAACCACCCCTTGACTTAGAATCAGATAGATAGTCCAGAATAGATAACAGAACACACGAACAGATCCGGATCGTCCCCAAAGACCAATCCGTCTATCCGGATAGAATCTAGGTGCGACCGGCCAATGGAGTCCGGCTCAATGGCCCAACGGACTCCCTTACCTGATCCGGCCTTAGGCCTGGATCCAATCGGCCTAGTAAGCCTCAAGCCTAATCCGGAAGGCTTAGCAACCGGTCAGACCTTGCGACTCTACCTTGGCTTAGACAAACCGTGACCTTGTCTTAACTAGACAAGCCATAGGCTGATCCATAAGGATCGGTCCTAACCTGTCCCGAAAGACACCGTTTGGAACATGCACCCTTTGGCCAATCGTGCCTCCTGGTTCTCGTACCTTTTGATGTTCGCAACCTTTGGTAACTCGTACCTTTTGGTCCCTGACACCCTTTGGCAACTCACAACCTTTGAACACTCATGACTCTTGACAACTCGTGCCCTTTGGGTCATTCCCAACCGTTCGTCCTAACCGCCCAGTCTTGGTGCGATCGGATCATCCGTCTAACCGACCCGTGTCAAGGCTAGCGGTCTGGTTATGTTCGGCCAAAGCCTAGGGACGTGTCCCTTGGACTCAACCAACACAACCTTTCGTGTTTAACCAGAGAGAAGAGAAGAGAAACGAATTGAAATAGATAAGGAGAGCCGGATGGGACTTAGGAACCGACCAGAGCCGCGGTGCGGTCGCATGGACCGTCCGTTCGGTCTGATGGAGCCACGGCCCATCACATACCTTGTGAACCACGTCTGGGTTCTCCATGCTCTTCTCCTTGTCTTGATCTCCCATTCTTGACCGGAGTTAGTTCTCAAACGATCAGAGTCGCCGGAACACAACACCACCACAATCGGCCTTTCTCTTGGCCGGAACTCTCTCTTTCTCTCTTTCTTTCTCTCTACGTTTTTCTCTGAGTATTTTACTCTGGAATTGGATAATGAAATCGACCAGAGAGCCCCCATATTTATAGAAAACGAGGGGGTAAGTCTTGCCCCACGAACAGGCACGACTTGCTAGCGAATGGGCACCATCGGCCAAGAGTTGCCCCCTTTCGGCCACTTGCATCCCTTCGCCCTTTCTGATTGGGTTTGGGGTCGGCCACAAGCCCAACCCACGCCCCAGGCCTCCTGGACACAGCCCACAGCCTTGCCCAAGGACCCAACAGCCCATGGCCTCATGGCCGGACCTCCAGCCCGCCACTGACCCAGACCCGGACCATCGGCCTAAAGCCCGGACAGTCCGTCTAGCTGAGATGAGCTGACACTCAGCTGCCTCAGCTGAGTGAGCTAGTAGTCCAGCTAGTGGAGCTGACTTAGTAGGGACTGAGCTGGAGTGAACTGAACCTAGCTTCCTTGAGCTGGCCGAGCTACTCGTCCACTTCGTCCTAGCTACCGTCTTACTCGTCCTAGCTGACACTTAGCTCGTATAAGGTTAAGTCTAAGTTTCCTTATATCCTTAACCTTCTTTCTCGACCATGGAACGCTTGCCTTGATGTCTCAAGACTGGCTTGTACGTTTCCTCGAACCATGGCCGTCCCAACAATCCTATTCAGGATTGGGGGCGTGACAGCCCAAGTGTGGCCAAAATCACCCGAACAGTCCACAGGAAGAGTCAGAGTGCTGAGTCCAAAACCCAACGTGCTAGTACTGATGGACAGCCACAGACGTCCTGTGTGTGCTGACGGATAGCCACAGACAGCCACAGACGTCCTGTGTTGCTGGCGGACACCACACGTTCTGTGTGTACTGAACAGACAGCCCACGTGGGCCAAAATCACCCAAACAATCCATGGAAGGGCCCATGCTGAGTCCAAGGACCAACGTGCTGATATGTGTACTGATGGACAGCCACGGACATCCTGTGGTGTGCTGACGGACACGACGGACACACACGGACAGCCCGGACGTCTTGTGTATGCTGGCGGACACACACGACGTCCTGTGGTACTGAACCGACGGCCCACGTGGCCCAAATCACCCAACCCAAACAGTCCACGGGAAGGGTCAGTGTGCTGAGTCAAAGGACCACGTGCTGATATGTGTACTGATGGACAGCCACGGACTTCCTGTGTGCTGATGGACACACACAGACACACACGGACAGCCACGGAACATCCTGTGTTGCTGGCGGACACCCGGACGTCATGTGTGTACTGAACAGACAGCCCACGTGGGCCAAAATCACCCGAACAGTCCATGGGAAGGGCCAGCGTGCTGATATGTGTAACTGATGGACAGCCACGAACGTCCTGTGCGTGCTGACAGAAACAGACGGACACCATGACAGCCACAGACGTCCTGTGTATGCTGGCGGACACACACGGACGTCCTTGTGTACTGAACAAAAGCCCACGTGGGCCAAAATCAACCGAACAGTCCACGGGAAGGGTCACCGTGCTGAGTCAAAGGACCAACGTGCTGATATGTGTACTGATGGACAGCCACGGACGTCCGTTTGTGTCTGATGGAAACACACTGACACCACGGACGTCCTTGTGTGTGCTTGCGGACACCCACGGACGTCCTGTGTGTTGAACAGACAGCCCACGTGGGCCAAAATCACTCGAACAGTCCACGAAAGGGTCAGCTGTGCTGAGTCCCATGGCCAACGTGCTGTATGTGTACGGATGGACAGCC
>NW_026014338.1:0-28815 GCF_020379485.1 Brassica napus | reverse complement strand
CTGTTTATTTGATGGTTATCTCGAATTGAGTGGTGAGTTGTTGTATACTATGTTTTGAATAAGATGTTCGTTAGTGGGCTTAATGTTTATTGGTTATGATTGTGATGCATGAGCTTATACTGCTGGTGCGGACGTGTGTTATATACGATGTAAACTTGCATTGCAAGAAATAATAGTATGACCAAAGTTTGAGTATGTATGACCAAATGATTTTTGATAACCTAATTAAAGATCCTTTAACATTAAACATAGGTACTGGAATATCAAAAGTTCAACAAAATGGGATAATTATAAAAAATGCAAGAATTTAAAACTTGCAAGTAAACGGGTCGTCGGTAGTGCGAATGCAATGGTCAGGTTATCATATGCAAACCATCTGCATCTTGTGTAATAACAAACATTACACCTATCTTCTTTTCCTTTGAGCATGCAGATTCTTGGGGCATTATAAGGATCATGTCTGTACCATAAGATGGCCTCTTGGCCCTCTTCACGATCGGGAATCGGTCGACTGATAACATGTTTGTACGCCAATTGAGGAGTGTCCATAAATGCCATGCCTTCTTCATGTTTTCAATGTGATCATTAGCAGAATAGCATAGAGATATGTACCTAAAACATAGTTTGTTCTTGGAGGAGAACTTGAGATGTTTGAGGCCTTTTTAGGCTGATCCAATGCAAAGTATTGCTTCACTCCCTTTATAAGTGTGTCTCAGCTTGCCAGCCTTGAGTCAAGCTTCCATCTCTAGTGTATAGCATCTAAGAGTAAGGAGAGGGCTCCTTGTGAGGAGGCGTAGCTTGGCTTGATTGCGCAGATGGTGTTATAAGCCTTCCTGAACGTTTTACCTTGAGGCAAGCTTCCATCTCTAGTATGTTGGTATAAAACGTGTGTTATTACTTTATATTTGTATATTTGTAATGTTCAGGAAGGCTTAAATTTACAAATATAAAGTAATAACCCAGAAGCATTTCAAGCCATCCTCGGAGTCTCTTAAAGAAATGTTCTGGGGAATCAGCCCATCTGCTCTAAGCCTATCCAGAGACAGCTCTGGCCATACTTGAGGCCCACAAGGTCAGAGCTGTTGATGCAACCGACACATGAAAGTACCTTATCCATTAAGAACATAACAGCTTCGCACTCAAATGTAGTCCACCAGAATCTCAACTTAATCATATTAGCATGATGCCATCTGCAACAGCAACATCATGATCTTTAAGTCAGTATCAAAGACTGGGATGAGACAAACAACAAAAGCCAAGTGAGAGCAAAAATGAACACCATAATCACAAAACGAACTTGGTATCAGATCACATGGGAATGTTCAAGGAAATATGATTTGAGAACTAAAAAGCACACTGACAGAAAAAGAGCTGGGAATTTAACAGTTTCTAAAACTGAACATTATATTTCAACAAATGTTTGAGACACATTACATAAAACAGGTCTTCTAATTCATCAATATTAAAATGTAATGTCTATATGTTTATGTTTCTTCAAAGAACTTACCAGAGAATTCATTACCATCAACAAAGAGTCAACAACTTTTGATGACTCCTAAATCTAGGAGATAGATTTGTGATACAATTAAAGTTTATACCATCACATAGACTAACTAATAGTTTGACCTTTAATGGAGCGAAGTATAAGTTATGAGTTGCAAAGAAAGGAGTACTTATATGTGTAGCATCATGTCATTTCTCAGAACCCGTCAAGAGGAATGCCTTCTCTTGTCTCATACTCACTAGTCGCTTCCCTTCCCGCTCTGCAACTTGACGCTTTGTGCTCTCTTTTTCTTATTCTTCTCTGCCTCGACAGCCTCCCTCTTTTAAACGCTTCACCTCTTCTTGTTTCGGTCTCTCCATCTCTTTCTCCTTCAAAGCTTAATGCTTCCTTTCCTTCTTCTCCTTCTGTTTTCAAACTCCGGCCCCGAATCTCGTTTCTTCTCTATCTCTCATGCTCTTCACACCCTTCTCCTCCTCTTGAGCCACAGCTTCATCACCATCCTGATTCACGAACTGAACACCGAAGAAAATATGAAAAGATATACTGAAGAATTATTGTGATTTTGTTTGGTCTATACAGTTATGTAAGCGATTCAAATATATTCCTTATAAACACAACTGGTCTAAGGTTTCTATTCATAAAAGACAACACCTTTCCATCTTCAGATGAATAGCATGACGATTTGTGATCAAAGAGATTTCTTCATCGTCAATCTCTATGGCTGTGGAGTAATGCTTGATAGTTGTTTCGACGTCCTTCTTGTATGCAGCGTGCCCTGCCTCCTTGTTTACACGGTGGCTTGCATGAGGCTTGCCTGCAGTACATGAACAAATACCAACAAACAAAGAAGATTCAAATCAAACTCAAATAGAATCTGTAAGAAATCTTATGAATGAGAAGACAAAACTGATGATTTGCACAGGACAACACATACCTTTTTATACTCGAATTTCACAAAGATAAAGCAACGGAGATCCATTTAATGACAGATCGTGAGAGTGGTGTAGAGCTTTTGTTAATGATTGGTTCAAGACAAAGCTTCGGTAACCGATGGATTTCTGGATTGGTAGGAAGAAGATGGAAAATTCGATGGAAACCCTTACACGGAGAAGAGAGTAACGAAACCATGGAATCCAAAAAAAAGCGTTACAAACATATCATATTATGATTAGCACGACATAAACCCATGTGAAGCCCGTTTAGACAAAATAAAGCTTAGTGATACGGAGCGTATCTGACGTGTCAGCGGGAGGCCTCCTATTTCTGACGTGTCGTCCCTGCTGGCACTACCAGGAGGAAAGTCTCTTTTTATATATAAAGATATTATGATACGCCACCAATAGTCATGAGGAATGCTATGATAATAAATTGCTTGTTGCTAACAATGATATAATATCAATACAAGTTTGTATAGATATTTAGTTGTAATGGCGATATACCTATACTCAACCCGAGTATTATTATTGATTGGTTGGCACAGGTATATTAAATTTGTTTTTGTAATAACTCAGCAATATGTTGCTTGCTAATTTGTACCTGTTTGACAAAAACAACAAATAAAATGTGATTTATCATGCAATCTGTAGAACTATTTACAAGTTGCATTTTGTGTGATCTATCTGTGTCCCTTTTATAAGTCTTGCCTTGTTTTCTTTTTGGGTTTTCCAAGTATTTTCTTTAGTATTTTCAAAGTATTATTCTTCCTTTGGAAATGAGTTGGTACTTTCTTGTATTTTGCTAAAAATTTGTAATTTTCATTTTTCAGGTCAACCTATGAAAGAGAGATGTTTCACTGAATAAAATTGTTGTTTTGCTTTGTGTATTCACAATGAATGGATTACAGCTGTAACTTATCGTTTATTAAAAGTAATTAGGATAACACATGCTCTTTGTGTACGGTAAAATTATATGAAAATTATTTAAAAAATATCGTATGAAAAAATAAAATTTATATTCTTGATCGAATTAATATTTTTGGCCTTTAAAACAAATTTTATAAAAAATGTTTTTGTTAATTACATAATTTGTTTACTGATGAGCTGATTACATTTTTAAAAATATTTTAGGTCAAAAAAATAGGTCAAAAAATCTCAGGCCTACTATTTGGTTACAATGAAACTATATCAGCTCGGTTTTATATCATGATTACCAATTTAAAAGTTAATTATGGTTATGAGAAGTTTACGGTCACGTGATCATTCTTCGATATTTTTCTTATTTTTGTGTCGTTTTTTCATTTTCGTTATTGCTCTATATAAATATTGATTTTTGAGTTTATTCTCAATTCGTTATTTTGTTTTGGCCTCAGATTTAGAAAATGTTTAAGATTTAAAATTATTAAATAGATTAGGGGTGTTCAATCCGGATATCGGTTCGGTTTCGGTTTGGTTTTTTCGGTTTTTCGGTATTTCGGTTAGTAAAATATAACTACCATTCTAAATCCATATTTACACCGGTTCGGTTCGGTTTATATACCGTTGGTTTTTGGTTTATTCGGTTTTATACCAAAAAAATATAATTATTTAATTTGAGATCATATTATATGAATTTTAGAGTCATGTTATCAACGCAGTCATTTATTAAAAAAATTACATGTTTAAATAAAAGAACAAAAATAAAAACACTTCTATCATCTAATATTATAATCAAAACTTAAAATTAAAATCAAAGCTTGAAATTTTGAAAGCATGAAAGAAAAGTTTTTCTACTCTTCTATATTTAGTGTTCATCAAAGTCATGCTTCTTCGATTGAACACGAAAGTCTGTTCGTTTATAGACAAGAAACAAATTATAAAGAATTTCCACTAATTGTTGTCCATCGAATTTACAAAAAAGATCAAAAAAAGACTAAGAAAATAAAAAGTCTCGATTGCGATGAATTGTTACTTAATTATAGTTCAAGTGTTTTACAAATTAGGGCTTCTTTATTACTGTAAAAAATATGGTAATAGTTATTTGCAAAATTTAATTTATATAACAAATAGATTTTCATGCGTTGTTATAAAAATATATACATATTTATATGTTTCAAATTTTGATCGGTTTTGTTCGGTTTATTCGGTTTAATCGGTTATAAACCAAATCATATCCAAATCCTACGGTTTTTTATAAAATTATATCCATTCGGTTTGTATGGTATATACCAAAACCAAACATATTTCGGTTCGGTTCGGTACAGTCCTGTTTTACCATATTGATAATCCCTAAAATAGATACATACTTAGGTTAAGATCCGCACCTTGTGAAAATAAATATTTTATATTTATTACTTATTTTATGTTTTTCTGCATATTATCGAATAATTATATATTAAATAACTAAGAAATCAGTTACTATTATGTAATAAATTGGCGTGTGTATATAAATCAAACGACCCTATTGTTTATTCTCAATCATTTTAGGGTAAATAAATCAAAACAATCAATTTTATCTATCGTATATGATATATAATTAAATTTAAATGATATTAACATAGATATATAGTATACTTTTAATATGAATATTTATTAAATGAGGTTTCTACTCATATGATTTTATGATTATTTGCATATTTATTTAACAAAATTTTACACCAACAATTTTTTTTATTGTGAAATGTTTAGTGGTTTCAATAATTTATAATCATTTGAAAAAACAATGAAAATTTAAAACTAAAATATTAACTTTTCAATATATATTCAACGCATAATCAAAATATAAGTATGTATTCTCATATGTTGTATAGATTTAATTCAAACGATATGAAATATATATATATATATATATAAAGATGTTGGTGATCCTCCTGCCAGTATGCAGCGTTTCATTAAATTCAGACTACTCTAATTGTAAAGCGGTGTTACGCGGCGTTTTGATATTAGAGTTAACCAGTTTCATCTCCGCCTCGATGAAGACACACATGAGATCTGGTAGCGTTCTTTCATCATCATCTAATTGAAACTTAAATTAGGGTTCATATACTTCATCGATCTCTGAAGCTCTTCCACAACAATGATGTTTCGTGATGAAGAGTTAGACGAATCATAAATTAGAAGCTCTGCCCGTGTCTTCCATGGCGCAGTTTCGTCTACGGTTCTAAAAATCTGAACCGTCACGGTTTGATTCATCGCTTTAAACAGCTGAATTAACTCCATAGACCGACTTCAAGCGCGATCTGACATTGAATGAGAGTTATCCTCTTCAAGGCGGTATATCTTAATCTATAAAAAGGGTTAGTTTTCCTATCGATTTGATATACAAATAGCATGTGCTTTACTTCAATCTAAGAAGGCTCTGCTTAATTATTTCGTAAGCGTTTGATTGGAAGCGTTAGTACCTAAAGTCTTGGTAGTTCGACGATACGTTTTAAGGTTTTGCTTTCATCCTACTCTGATTATTTTATGAAATCTGATGCAGATTCTTAAAAAGAAACAAGCGTCAGTTCTAAGAATGATTCACTTTTTCTACTCTTTTGCGAGCGGCTCTAGGTATCCTCATATGCCTTATTATCTTTTCTGATTGAGAAAAGTGCTTGGTGCTGTTTAAGAACAAAGCCTGCTTAGTTTGTTTCTCATAATACGTATCATAGTGTTGTTAATAAATCTGAAGAGATACTGCTCCTTACATCCCGACCTTACAGAACAGTATTGTCAAATATATGTTCTCATCCCAATAGAACTTCTATATTTGTTCTCGTGGGATCCATGTATGTCGTGATATGGTTTAATGTGGGTCACACTTGAGTCATAAGTTTTGTCTGAAGCTTGCAACCCATGTGTGTGTTAAATCATGTTTCTTTTTCATCTCTTTTGTAGACTGCTATCAGTGGGTTACAAGCAAGGAGGTAGTACATGAAGATCATTTGGTCTGTAAGAGTGTTGGAGAAAGCAATAATCAATGGAGGCAGAAGATAATATTGCTAGAGGACTCCAAGTGAGACAAACTTAAGCAGAGGAACATCCTCCAGGTGAAGCATAAGAATATTTCTGCAAGATAAGAATATTTCTGCAAGACGAGTCAGTGACAAGTATAGGAAACGCTCGAGAGATCTGTAGTGCGAATCCAAGCCATGTTCATGTCTAAAACAGTTCAAGATAGTTATCGGAGGATGAAACTCGGAAAAAAACTCATATAAAAATAATGCTTGCTTTTTTTTCATTTTTGAACCTCTCAACCACAGCTCATGAAGAAGATCGTAAGGTTGTGGCGTTGGGTGAGAAATACAGTGCGTAGGTAATTTATATAATTTTGGAATCTTGTGAATTTTTTCTGCGACGAAAACACTAGACTAATGTGAAATGCTTTCTCACAGGTAAGTGGAGTTAGTGAGTGGCATCAATTCTTACCGGTTCTCCTTTCGCCTACAATCTCCACTACTCACACCGGTGCTGCAAAAGCAGCAGCATCATCATTAGGTATTTACTCATTTGGGTGTTGTTGGAAGAGGAATGAAGTGTGTTCTGATGAATGCAACTTCTGCTCTGCAGAATCGAGTCCTTCAAAGAAACTAGCTCCTGATTCTTCAGACAAAGCAGATGGCAGCTCTTCTTGAAGATGAAAAAGGTATAGAAATGTCTATTACTAAGCTTTAGCAGAAGAAACTGAGTAAAATGTTTCGTGTACCCTCATGGATCCTTCAAGACAAGGTTTTTGAGTTCTTATATTGTATTCGGGTTCGTACTTAAACGTTGAGACTTGAAACTTTTTTTTGCTGGGGTAAAATGTGAATGAAACTTTCTTTTGGTGTACATGATTTTATCTTTGAAACGTCGCAGATTAGAGGGGAACTGAGTCTATATACATACCTATTCTTGACCAATCACCACAGCGAGAAGCTTATTTTATATACATCAAGAATCGTGTACTTGATTTGTCAAGAATAGATATTCATAACAATTCTTTTTGGTGTACATCATTTTATATACATCGAGATGCTTATTTTGTTTCTCATGATACTTATCATATTGTTTTTAATAAACTCTTCAGGTGTTCTGCTCCTTAAATTATGAGACAGATCAAGATGAAGAACAATTCATATATTGTTCCTTAAATTACGACATTTTCTGCTGATAACATATTTCTACAAATTTTGTTTTGAAAGAAATTATGAGATGAGAGCATTAAAACAAATCCAGTTTTTGTTTTCATTTTCGATGCTTCTTACATAATCTCTATTTTGATTATGTGCAAGCTAGCCGTGCAATTCATTTGGTTTAATAAAAGTGACTATGTCTTTGGTTCTCAACATAAAACAAACGATGAGAATATTGTACACTAATGGGACAGGGACTGTCTAAACATACACATTGTTAGTATATGCATTACCTTCTGACGCAAGTAAGCTTGGTAAGGTCTCTTACCACTATGAAGCCCTTTGCCATCTTGGATATTTAGACAAAGTATCAAAAACACTACAATACTATCTGAACTTAAGTTATTTCTTTGACAAATATCACTCTTTCTTCGATGAAGGTGAAAATGACCTTTTAAGAAGAACTAATAATAATAAGCTGACAACTATTACTCTTTTTCCTGGAAAATGCCCAAAATCTTTCTACAAACAGAATTATTAAAATAAACTTACCAATTTTTGCAAACCCATAACACAAAAACAATAACCTCCCCAATTATGGACTGGAAGTTTTAAAAGGCCAACAACTTCAACACCATTAAAAGTCCACGTAGCTTATCAAATATGTCACCTCAACGCTTCTTCTCCAAACTAAACTGCTCTCACAAATCAAATTGACCAACATTGTATACAATAAACCAGAGAAAACAAAATAACTCATCGCATTTAATTATTCTTTTAGTTCATTTCCTGGCATCAACGACTCCCGCTAAATACTATTATCATATGCATTATTTCGAAATGAAAATATAACATACAACAATCAGAGCTTTGGGAATTCTTAGAATTCTCAACACAATTATACAAATCTTACATGATCTTTTAACCGCACGGCTGCCTCATACTTAAAACTAATCGTAACTTCCTTCATTTTATTATTGAACACACTCATAAAAACATAACTAAATATATCTAACAATGTGAAGTTCACAATTTATTTGTAGTATCCTATAAAATAAAACATTAAAATTAATAGGAATTTAAACAATGGGCTAACTAATAATGATTTCACAGTTCTGTTGGAATGGAAATAACACAAAATCTGAAACCATATACCTACAACCCAACCCAACACAATTAGTTCGAAGACCCAAAGAAAATTAGTAAACATCCCAAACATCATACCACGCGTTACGCTCAATGTCAACTCGACTTTCACATTCCACCAAATTAGACATAATGTTACAAAGATCTACAACTATATCTCCAAATCATTTTTTCGCTACTATTTGTTGAATAAATTTGATTGGTTATACATTACAAGATTTTACATCAAAACTTATATAAGTAAGATAAATGAATATTTAGTTTATGGGTCCGATTAGTTGAAGCTTTTTTTACAAATATGAAAAATTTTAAACCGCTGATTTAAGAAAAAATAAAACATAGAAATATAGAGTTGTAGATTTAAGGGGAGGATCCATTAAACTATTTGGATACTAATTGGAAACAAAAATCATAAACAGATTTAAGTGAAATGAAACATTTATACAGTTCAACCAATTAAACACCATAACTAAAAATTAATTATTTTTGTTTATTCTACTTATCACCTTATATATAATTTCTAATAACAAAAAATGGGTAGTAAAAAATTGAAATGTGTAAAACAAAAACAGTGAATAATTTAAAATGATTTTATCATTGTTTGGCTACTTATTTTTTTATAATAGATTATAATATTATAAATAAAATAAACATACTTAATATAAAATCAAAATTTAAATTTAAAAAAAAGTCCTGGGCGTAGCCCGGGCCGGCTCTAGTATATATATATATTAACATAAACACCTATTAAAATAAAATTATTTATTCATATGATTTTATAATCATTATATCTTATTATAAAAAACATTTAAACTTTGATCACAAAAGAGTATGCTAAATCATTTTGATGACCAGTAACAGGCCTCCCGGGAACTAGCAAGCCGACGGATATGATGATGTTCAATGTACCGTTTTAGAAAACATTGAATGTTGTTGGTATTATTTGTAGTTTAATGTTTTGTAATGAATTTTGGATTGATTTTTTAAAATAAATTCAAAAAAAAAATTATTAAAACTTAATTATTATTATTTTTAAGAAATTAATATATTTGTTAGGGATTTGCAAGGTAAGGGTATCCTTATATATTTGCGGTGGAATTACGAGTCATTTTGATTTGCAAGTCATGATTTCCGAGGAAATGTCTTTTCTCATTTTCTCGCAAATCACACGATTTGCGAGAAAATTTCAACAGTTTATGCCCTCGACTATGTAACCCTAATCCACCTAGAACTCACCCTCCTCCTAGGTCCTAGACACAACATAACTTCTCACACTCACGGCGGCGAAACCAAAGACTCCGAGCCGGAGAGAAACCATCAAGGGAACCACCATCCCGTATAACAAAACCACTGAGATCAAAACTCTCTCCACCAATCGGTATGAGCACCATACCCCAATAGTTGACTAACGGCTTCGGGCACCGTTCCCGTCGTCCTCTAACGAGAAGCTGACACCTTCACCGACGAACCACAAGAGCGGTGGTGCTCACATAGGGATAAAATATAATTGTCGCGAGGCACATAATTTATGGGTAGGGTTTAAACTAGCATCCTTCCCGATTTTGTATCCCATTGGATAGACTTTCCGAGTACATTTTTATATTTTATAAACTTAAAATTATGATCGATTTCAGTATAGAGCAACCTTGATTACAAAATAATAATATCGTATCCTAGTGTTAAAAAGAAATTGTCTTATCCACTCTCACGGGCGCCTTTTGACTTCTTGTTTCGGCGGAACCTATTTGTCTTGAAAATCTCACTTAAGGTTCATGAACTTTATAACATGCGAATATTATAATGATCTTATTCTTACACTAAGCAACCCCAATATATAGTTTAAAGAGATAGTTTAAAAGTATATTTAGTCTGACAACCAATCACAAACTTACACAGAATCTAATACATCAAAATGTCATAAATTTATCAAACGTCAGTACGTCACCCCATTGACTTCCCCAGGTTTTAAGGTGGCACAGGCAGCATCTTCGTTCCTGCGCCTGAAGGAACATGTGCAGATGTGCCAACTTGTTCAATTTTAATCTATTTGATCAAACCATTAATGACCTTACTCTTAAAGCATTATTACCAACCTTTGTCTTTTTATAAATCTTAGATGCACACAGATATTTAAACATTCTGTCAGGTAGTGCATTAATCTCTTGTTTTATAAAAGTGAGTTAAAAAAAGTGAGTGTTCGGGACGGATTGTGAATCTTTTTAGAGACAAAAAGCGATTACTCATAAAAACTGAGAGGCACAAAAAAGATTTTACAAGACCAAAAACTTAGTGGAGTAAATCTAACGAATCAGCCTGTCCTACGAATGCGTTAGTAAGCATCGTGTTATTGTTGTCTCTGTTAAAAGTTCTTTTTAACGGCATGTTTTATGTAATTTTCGATTTATGTAATATGTTACATTGATTTGATATGAATGAATATAGTTAAAATGTTATAAAAAACGCCAAAATTGCTTTTCCCCAAACAAATGATAAATTAATTTGACAAAGAAAAAGGAAAAAAAATAAATAAATAAGATAAATATTCACAAAACAATACTCTTGTAAATTGAATTATCCGGTTTGGAGACGGAGACCTTCCAACACTTAACCTCTCCGTCAAGACTTCCACTAACGATTGAAACGACGCCGTCTGACTCCGAATCTCTAACTGCTGCAAGCGACTTAACCGGTTTCGTGTGACCGGAAAGCACCTCCAAGCAACTATAACAACCGTCGGCTCCGCGCCGCCAAATCCTGACCGTCCGATCAGCAGATCCACTTAGGAGCAAATCAGACACGTTAAACAAGCTAAGTATTGCTTTGTCGTGTCCTCTCAAAGCACCACTCACCGCCATGTAGTTAGAGCTGTCCACTCTCTCCCAAACCAAAATTGACCGGTCACACGAACCGGAGAACAAGAACGATCCGTCGTCGTTTAATGCCAGAGCGTTAACAGCAGATTTATGTTTTTCCAATGTCGCGACTAACTCGTGTCGTTTCGAGTCGTCGGGTTTCGCCCAAACCCGTATACGTCTGTCCGCCGATCCAGTATAAACGGTGCCGTTTGCAGAGACGGCGACGGCGTTAACGGCGTCATCATGGGCTTTGATTGATTCCTTGCAACGAAGATCGGAAGCTCTCCATATCTTCAGTGTCTTGTCCCAAGAGACGGAGTAAATGAAACCGTTATTAACGGCAAGAGCGGTAACGGCGTCAGCGTGTTCGATCCAGAGACGTTTCTTGTGACGGCGAACCTGAACGTAATTTTTAGGGAGAGCGAAACGTCGCAAACGGTCGTTTAAAGTAGGAAGCGTCGTTAACTGTTTGTAACCACTTTTCGCGGTTAATTTCCAAACTCCGATTTTACCGTCCTGATGAGCGGTAAATATTTTCTCACCGGAGAAACCGACGGATTTAACGGAGCCTGAGAAAGGATCCTGGCCGTTAAAAGTGTCGAGATGAGCACACATGGCGCGATCGTAGATGCTGACTTCGTGTCCAGAGACTGCGAAGAGATAACCTCCGTTGACGGCGAGACAAGTGACGGGGAGACTCCGTTCGCGGAGTTTGAACGAGGAGGTAACGGAGTGAGAGACGGTGATGGCGTGAGCGTCGGAGGGGATTTTCTGAAGAGATGGAACAGAAGGGAGTGTCTGAAGAGAGAGACTGCTATGGAGGCTGCTAGAGCCGGTGACTTCGCTTAGTGACGATGACGTGGCGCTATCGTCGGAATCTAAATGCTTTAGAGATTTTTGTACTCGTCTTCTCCGGGAAGAATCCAGCCATGACAAAACCCTCATGCTTGTTAAGTTTATCCTTTCTCTTATGAGTATGTATCCTGTTTGGTGAGAGAAGTTAAGCTTCGTGTAGTTGAAGATGAAGACGAAGAAGAGATGTAAATATTTATATAGAAGCACTTTGTGCAGAGAAATTCGCCACGTGGCAGTTAAGTACAGAGCTTAAACTAAAAAGATTGAGCATTTGTACTTGGAAAGATCCAAGGGTATTATGGTAAAGTCAGCGCAAATAGTCAAATCCTCAATGGTGTGTTTGTGGGGTAAAAAACAAAGAACTCAAAAACAAGTGAAAAAGAAGAAGAGATAGGGTTTGCGTTACAGCATTGATTAGGTTGGAAGATAGCGCATGGGTCAAAGAGAAAGTAGGACCCAATAGTTATGAGCAAGTTCTATCATCAATATAGCTAAACTAATGAGGTTTTTGAAGACGAATCATTGTGATCAATAGTAGTAACAAATGGGTGAGTGCGTGAGTGGGTACTTGGAGGAAACACGAAAATGATTGTAGATATTGGGTCACATCGTTGCTGGAAAGTGGAAAGTTGCTAATTAAAGAGAGACACAATGAATGGCCCGGGCCAATGTCAGAACAGAACCAAAGTGTTCATTGAATAGCCGTAACCAAATGGATTGATAAATAATTTATTTTCTAATAAAAAGATGCAAGTAGGAAAAGTCGGTCGTTACCTCGAGTGGACTGGGAAGCAGCGATGATACGAAATTGCCAGCCCAGAATAGTGAAAGGTTAGATGGAACGCTCGTACAGTACTCTTTCTCATATGTTTCCAAGAACCTACGATTTGATTTGTTGCCAGGAGAAAACGTCAGGTATTTTACGTCAGCTAACTATAGTTTGCTATATGATCTATCATACTAACAAAAAACAAAAAGCTCATTTCACAAACCGAAAGAGAATATATGTATGTTAAAAGCTTACCAATCCGAAACCAACGTGGTGCAGATTTATAAGGCTCGTTCCATGTCTTTACTATCCTCAATAGGATAATTCTTGGTGTTGGATCACAGTACTCATAAAATGGGCCGTTCAAACTCGCTCAAATCCCCATAACTGAAAACCAAAGATTTAGTGGGAGTTAACACAAACTACGAATTGATCACCTCACAAAGTAGAAGGTAAGATTGAACAATCAACATTAACGGTGGATCATAAAGATTTGGTGCATATGAACTGTCTTAGCTAATGAAGATTAGTGATAAAATTATATTATTTAAAAATTAAAAGACCAATGGCGGATGCATCTTTTTCCTATAAAAAATATCAATATATAATTTATTTGTACTACCATTCTTTGGATTCAGACAGTTCTTCGATAGATACATATTATTTCATTCATTTGTTTTATACCAATTTAATTATAGCATTTCTATTTTTGGGAAGAATTGCTTAACAGCGCCCCCCCCCCCCCCCCCCCAAGTCAGCTCCGGAACGCAAGTCTTACTTGTTTTTCGAGTGGAAGTACTCCAAAGGCAAAGAGGAGGTATTGTCTTCTTTCTTTACTCACCTTTGGCCACCTGCTATTGTGATGGCATATCCTTTTGGGTTCGATCATCCTCTCTGCCATTCATTTATCTAAATCATAACGAGATATATCATAGAAGATCAACATTCTAGAAAGTTAAGCACTCCTACGGTCTTTTTTCTCTTGTATCCAAAACTTCTTGATTCATTTACAAACATTATTCCGTGCATATTAATTGGCACGTTTTACATTGTTATTCGAAAGCTTTTCTTTTAAATAGTCGGCAAATAGTCGATTTGAATGTTTTTTATGCTAAATCGAATATTGAATATCCGGACGGTTTGTAACAATTGTGGAACTTTCCCTATCAAGTATGACAGATGAGAAGTGGAGTATAGTGCTTTAGATTGTTGTTATATATTTGACAAGAATACCCCAAAAATGTCGTTATATTTTGAAAAAATAAGACTAAAGAGATAGTAAAGAGAGGAAATAGATTGAGAAAGCAAAAGAAAAAGAAAAGAGGTAATGGTGTTATTGGTTTATATATTTTGATTGATTTAGAAATCCATATAGTATTTATAAATCCAAATAAAATATGCAAATCCAGAGTTTTTCTCTCGGATTTGAGTCTTTGTATTTTTAACTAAAAAATCCAAACAAATCCAATCAAATCTATTATTAAATCAAATATATTAGTAAATCCGTACGATTGAATAACACTTGATTTGATATAGAATTTATGAATCATTAAACCAATAATACATGATTTTAATACATATTTGAAAATCATAGAACCAATAACACTAGATTTAGTTCGGATTTTCAAATCTATTAAAATACAACAACCAATAACCCCTACTAAGTTAGGACCAAAACAGCAAGTCACCAATATATGAATTATGAACCGTATGCACTACGCGTACGGCTTTTTCTTCACTCGTCGATGGGTCCCTGAATGAGCTTCTTCAGTGGAAGATGACCTAACCCAACCAAGAAACTTGCATTTGGCCACATCTTTTAAATTCCATGATGTTTTTTTTCCTAAAACACCTAAATTTCAAATTCCATGATGTAATGCACGATTCTGTGAAGCCAAAGCTAATTTTCTTCATTACTTGGCTGCGAAAACTAGTGGAATTAGTACTTGTTTATTATCACACATTTATAGACGAGGAAGCTATACCTAAAAAGATGGTATCGTGTGTATCTTCAATCATAACTCCCATAATCAATCTCACCGTTCCATAATCTATCAAACACATGCATTTAGAATAAGATTGTACTTTCTTTCTTACTACGAAAAAGATTGTATCCAGTGGTTACGGACTTCTACGGCTCTACCTGATTAATATGTATTTTTGTATCTCGAAAACATGAAAGGATCAATCCGCGATTCCGCATTTTATCCTTGCTAGTGGAAATTTTCGTTTATTTTTTCAGTTTTATTACAAAGACATCGTTTCTCACAATAAAGGAGAAACATATTACAACACGGCCATCACAATCATCCATACATATTAATAGTCTTCAGTCAGAATAATCTTCTCATGATAATACACACCTCAGAGAAACAAGAAAGAACCCGCGATGGATGCAACACCAACGAAGACCGCAGAGACGCCAAGAGCAGCCGCGCCGCTGTCAGCAGCATCAGTAGAAGGTGAAGGTCCATTACTACCGTAGGAGGAGTCACTTCCTAGAGGACCAGCCACAGCTACGTCACCATCACCTGGAGAAGCAGCTGCATCGTCATCGGTGGTTCCAATGGTGTCCTCGCTCACTGGAGCTTCGACATCGGTTACGGGAGCAGCCGGAGCTTTGGAGGGTGACGCTGAAGGAGACGGAGAGGAGGCAGCTGCGGCGAGGCCAAGGATGGCCAAGAACACGAGGCCAAAAACTAGGACAGCGTTTTGGCGACCCATTCTTCTCTCTGTCTCCTTGTACGTACGTAGCTCTCTTTTAGTTTGTCTTAGGGTTTAACGTTAGAGATTGTGATGATTAGAGAGGAGATGGGGTTGCTGTGTATATATAGTTGTCTTGTATGACTGAAACAAGAAAATAGAAAACGTTCTTACTACGTAGGAGGAATACCGTTCAATCTAATGTAGATCAACTGGAATGTCTAAAAATGGGTTTGCTAAGGTATATATTTTTGAATGGTAACGAGCCAATCAAGAAAAAAGAACGGTAACATGCCAAAGTATAGATGAATACGAATATTTAATTTTTGTTTTCTTTGGTTGATGAACCGAATAAAATGAATGTACAATATTCATATTATTTTATATGCTTGTTTATCGAAACGTGAATGTCTGATCTCTTACAGGCTAAAACGAATGCATACAACAATTTTATAGTTGAAGTCAAATTAATTGAATGAATATTTTGATCAAAGTTTATAAAACATCTTTAACTAAGCCTTACTTAGACATGGATACCTAAATGTGAAAAAAAGTTTTTAAGAATAATTCTGTTGGGAAGGTTCTCATCATCATGATAATAAGAAAAGAAGAAGGTTCTCACCATAAATCTTTTTACAAAATCTTTAAAACTCCAGATTCAGTGAATAAGAATTGTGTAAATCTCATAATATGAATTAACTATTTATTCGCTAAAGTTCTAATTGGTAACCATTAAAAAACAATATGAATGAAGAGGAAAATAATGACTAAGAACAGAATGGTAGGATTGAAACCCCTTGTTCCTTTTTAATTTTTTATAAGGAACATTTTTTGTTCTATAATTCCTTGAAATTAAAGGAATGATTAAGAATCATGGGTAACAAATACGAGGTGTAAATTTTAAGGAATAAATAAAAACTTAATATTCTCATATATTACTTTGGTCATCAGTATTGTTGGTCATCATTTACACCCTAAAACATATTTTCAGTTCTGGACACTATAGTAGAACGCTTAAATCAATACGTATTTAACATAGTGAATTTTTTTTGAGCAAAAGTTTAACAATAGTGGTTATATGTGAAAGATATACTGTAGAAACTAGTAAATAATCATCTTTACCATCGGAGTTCACCTCTGCAGCTATTCCCACCAGAAAATTGAAATCGTATAGTCCTCCATTGCAAAGTTATTTGGCTATGCATGAGGCCTTATCGATTCAATTTTGACAACAAAAAAAAAAACATCTTTTCCATCTCAACTCAAGTATAAGTTTCAGGGAGATAACGAACGCGAAGTTACCTGATACAAGGGGCTTGCCAAATGAAAATGGATATATATATACATACTACTGAATTTTTTCTTTCACTTCTGGGAACTCTGGTAAAACAACTTATCAAATTTCAATCTTACAAATTTACTAAAAAAAAAAAAGATTACTACCAGACTACAATATAAGCTTGAAGAATAAACGGGTTCCTCATATCATGGATATATATGGGCCTTAAGCCAACGGCCCAAATACTTATCATAGGCCCTTAAATCAGTTTCGATTTACGAGTATGCCATCATGTTAGGGTTTTAACACAACCATTTTCGCTCTCAAATCTTCTCGACACTCTCCTTCTCATTTCTTCCCCCCAAGATCTGTATTTCGATAGGATCGAAGAAAGCTTAAACCTCGAAAATGGCGCTGGCGTTCGACGAGTTCGGGCGCCCGTTCATTATACTGAGAGAGCAGGATCAAAAGACGCGTCTCAGAGGCATCGATGCTCAGAAAGCCAATATCGCCGCCGGCAAAGCGGTGGCTCGGATCCTCCGTTCCTCTCTCGGACCCAAGGGAATGGACAAGATGCTTCAGGGACCTGACGGAGACGTCACCATCAGTTCGTTTCTCACCTCTCTGATCTCATATCTTCGTTTAGGATCTTAGTTTCAGTACTCTCTACTTGATTAGGGTTTTCTATCTATATGAACGGATCCATTGATTTGTTATTGTGTGCGAGCTTAGTTACTATTGATAAATCGATTCTTTATCCATCGAGCTTAGCCTTTTTTTTTTTTTTGTTTATAACGTCGTCGTTTTGATTATCTAGCTAACGATGGTGCGACGATCTTGGAGCAAATGGATGTTGACAACCAGATTGCGAAGCTTATGGTTGAGCTGTCACGGAGTCAGGATTATGAGATTGGTGACGGTACAACGGGTGTTGTTGTCATGGCTGGTGCACTTCTTGAGCAAGCTGAGCGTCAATTAGATAGGGGGATTCATCCTATCCGTATCGCTGAGGGATATGAGATGGCTTCTAGAGTGGCTGTTGAGCATCTTGAGCGTATATCTCAGAAGTTTGAGTTCGATGTTAATAACTACGAGCCTTTGGTTCAAACATGCATGACTACTCTATCCTCCAAGATGTAAGTCCATGCTTGCATACTTCATATGGTTTTCTTGAATATTGTACTAACATTTTGTTTCTCTTTTGGCTCATTGATGCAGTGTGAACCGATGCAAGCGGAGATTAGCTGAGATTGCTGTGAAAGCAGTTCTTGCTGTTGCTGATTTAGAGAGGAGGGATGTTAACTTGGATCTGATAAAAGTAGAGGGCAAAGTCGGGGGAAACTTGGAGGACACTGAGCTTATTTATGGAATACTGGTTGACAAAGATATGAGTCATCCACAGATGCCAAAGCAAATTGAAGATGCCCACATTGCCATTTTGACTTGCCCCTTTGAGCCACCGAAGCCGAAGACTAAGCATAAGGTGGACATTGACACAGTGCAGAAGTTTGAGACGTTGCGCAAGCAAGAACAGCAATACTTCGATGAGATGGTTCAAAAGTGCAAGGTATGTTTTTTTCTTTATTTTTCCATTGTGATTTTTGTATTGTGAGTTATTGAAGCATGCTTTTCTTTTGACAATGAAGATCAGTTACCGCAATGCATTTGATGATATATGTATGATTGTATGTTCACTATGCTTTGAAACTGCAGGATGTTGGAGCTACACTTGTTATTTGCCAATGGGGATTCGATGATGAAGCGAACCATCTATTAATGCACAGGAATTTGCCTGCTGTTAGATGGGTGGGGGGTGTTGAATTAGAACTTATCGCAATAGCCACAGGTATGGCATTTCTCCAAGCATCTACTGCCATTGATTTAATCAGTTGTGTAGAGCTGATAGGATACTTGTTTTTATGTAGGCGGCAGAATTGTTCCAAGATTCCAGGAGTTGACCCCAGAGAAGTTAGGGAAGGTACTATTTACTTTCAGTTGGTGTTGTTGCCTGTATAATGAGGGGAATGTTAATATCGTTAAATCAGACCATTGAATCCCCACACTTGTTCATGTTCTTAGGCTGGCATGGTCCGTGAAAAATCATTTGGCACAACCAAAGAACGAATGCTGTATATTGAGCACTGTGCGAACTCAAAAGCTGTTACTATTTTCATCCGTGGAGGTACTCATCCCTTTTCCTTTTTATTTGCTAACAACACTGACTTTAAGCAGCTGATGAGCTATAAACAACGATTTACTGAGTTAAATATGCGTCAATGTATATGGTGGACAGAAATATAGTACTGATTGATTAACAATTCTTTATGGGATATGGTTTAGGTAATAAAATGATGATAGAAGAAACAAAGCGTAGTATCCACGATGCTCTGTGTGTGGCAAGGAATCTCATCCGCAATAAGTCAATCGTATATGGAGGTGGTGCAGCTGAAATCGCATGCTCACTTGCAGTTGATGCAGCTGCTGATAAATACCCTGGCGTCGAGCAGGTATTTTCTTTACTCTTCTCTTTGAGTCCGCAGTGAAATCTTAATGCTGAAGACACATTACTTATACATACATCTGCTCTACACAGTATGCAATAAGGGCATTTGCAGAAGCTTTGGACTCCGTACCTATGGCTCTTGCAGAGAACAGTGGATTACAGCCCATTGAGACACTCTCAGCGGTTAAATCCCAGCAACTTAAGGTAAGTGGCCTGGTTATCTATTTTCACATTGATTTGTTTGTTTGGTGACTGAACAAAACATTGGCATATGATGAACAGGAGAACATTCCTTTCTATGGGATAGATTGCAATGACGTGGGAACAAACGATATGAGAGAGCAAAACGTGTTTGAAACATTGATCGGGAAGCAGCAGCAGATATTGCTTGCAACTCAAGTCGTTAAGATGATCCTAAAGATCGACGATGTCATCTCCAATTCTGAATATTGATGATGTACTGCCGGAACCTTTGTACTATCCTTTGGCCTCATGTGTCTTTTTTTCTTTGTTAGCTTTCTATTGGCTTTTGACACTACTCGACAACAATGTTTTGTTCCCCCTTGGCAAGCTTTTTAATTTAAGAACGTCCATTTTGTGTTCCTGATTTTGGTTTTATCCCAGTCTGTTTTCAGAAAGATCATTGTGAAACTGCATATCGAGTTTTCAGAGAAAATCATCCATTAGGATACGGTGAGTTGCCTTTGATCCATCACAAAATTTACAGACAATTTGAAAAGTCGACTCTTCCCGATATTGTTTGTATTTTCTAAGTTTCTAACCATATCTCAATCGGAGATTCAGCCAAGTCTCATAATTGAAGAGTTCAAACCACTGTCGTATTAGAGCAAAACCTGTGGAATAACGTATTTAGAACATGAACTAAACTTCCATGACTTACAAAACCCATTTGACCATTTCGGCATTTCCTAAGGTCTTCCTGCACATATCTAAACTGTAAAGACCACACCGTCCCCCCACTCCTAAGATCTTTCAACTTTGTTGCATATGGGCTAAAGGCCAAATACCGAGATTCCTCCTCTTTCTTTGTTCAGCTTCACCTTTAGTGTTACCCTCTTCTATGCTTCATGAGAATGGTGTTGTTCTGTATCATGGTCAACGCCATGAATGGATGGCTTCCCATTCACAGCGACAGAGCCATCAGCTGTTTCTCCCACTGCTGAAAGTTTGGCTTTCTCATTATTTCCTACAGCGACATCAGCTGTATCAGATTTCTCCTCTTGTTCCTGTACGCTGCCTATATTTTGATTTGACAGAGCTGCTTCGGCTTTCTGCCTAGCCTCTTCTTTTTCTCGTCGTCTCTTTGCTTCTTGTTCTTTGAGCAGCCTAAACCTGGGAATTACATCGACATGTTAAACAACAAATAACTTCTAGTAATGAATGAGACGCTTCAGAAAAATTTAGTCACCTTTCACCAGGTTTGGGCCCTTCTGAGGTCACTTTTTCACCGCCCTTCTCTTTTGGTATTTTCAGTTCTGAAACAGACTTCTGAACTAGCGGTTCTGAGATAGACTTCTCAACCTTTTGAGTTTTATCTTCCTTCATGACCAAATTAGTTAGCTTCTCCATCGGATTTTTGGCACCACCATATTTTTGAAGCCATACTTGCTGTGCTGTGCTCAAAATGTTATTGGTCAACCTGCAAAATCACACTTCAAAAATGAGATTGAGAAACACAATGGAAAGTTGAATGAATACCCACCAAAATACACAAAACTAGATGCTGCTCCTCACCAATAGAGACTTAAACCCGAAGGAACTGATAGTGAAAAATAACCAATCATCAGGGGAAGAAGCTTCGTCACCGCTTGTGAGCTCTTCATTGCTGGATCATTACTCTTGAGAAAAGACACGATGATTATAAATGTCATACCATAACATTCTACGTTGCATAACGGTTGAATTTGGTTAACTGAATGAACTTTTGCATATTTCTATTTCTATAACCAGCTTATTGTTCAAGCTATAGCTAACTGCTCACTAGACTCAAATACGCCAGAAGATGCTATACCTGCCCCTGCGAGGACTGCATGATTTGAATGGAGAGATACTGAGTGAAGATGAGCAATAGAGGTAAGACAAGATATGCTAATGTGTCCGACCATCCGAGAGGTGGGTGTCCCTCCTGAGATATAAATTGAAAGTTTGTAGACATTGGCAATGAGATTCAACACCTTATGCACTCAACTCTTGAAAGAACTAGGAGTCTAGTCTAGATTTCATTGATAAAATATCCAGGCCACTTAATATGAAGGTTAAAAATTGGTACTTACAATGAAAGGGAACAACCATGAGATTCCACTGCCACTCTGTCTTGCAGCAACAGTTGTTGGACCGGCAAGAGAAGGGATCCAGAAAAAGCCTTCCGTTAAGAGTCCCTTGAAGTTGGAAACATGCATCCAACAAACAACTTGTCAGAAAAGAACCTCGAAGCACTTCCAGAAATAAAAAGAAAAGATTTATTTTGAAGGTACCTCATCGGCAACATTTGAGAGGGCTCTATATAGTCCAATCCAGACTGGTATTGTGGCTAGTGTGGGGAGGCACCCTAACAGAAAGAAAAAAAATGAAGATATAGCCTAACCACAAGCTGGAAGACGCTAAGAAAGAGATTATGTTTCTACTGTCTCAAATGGAAAAGTCTGAAGCAATCAACTTTACCTGCAAGGGGGTTTATTCCAGCGAGTTTATACAATCTGGCAGTTTCAAGCTGAATTCTCTCCTGCAAAACATAAACAAGCTCTCTGTTTTAACAAGAGGGCTACATTCATAAAAGTTAAAGCTATAATCTTTGGTAAATTCATAAGAATCACTCCACAGTGATGAAACCAAAAGCTACACGCTTGTTCCTACATTTTTTTCCTTCAAAATCCATGAACTAATGATGGATTTAGTATGGGCATCAGGAAAAGCTTTTCTTTATGGAAGAAATGGTTTCACCTGATCACCAGCATAGCGTTCCTGAATGGCCTTAATTTGAGGCTGCAAAGACTTCATAGCCATAGCAGATTCGACCTGTACAGAAACGAACCACCACACCACTTAAGTAAGATAATTGAATCTTGGCATTTAGCCAGTAATAGAAACAAAGTGAAAAGACCTGCTTTTTCGTCAAGGGGAACGTAGCAGCCTTAACAAGCACGGTGAGTAGAATGATAGCAAAACCATAAGAGTAAGGTACGTTTACTGTCGATAACCCATCTTTCAAAACCTACAATTCAAATCATAACCAAGTACAATTATAAAGCAACATAATAGATTCACAAAAAAAAAAAGAGAACTTTACCTTGAGAATAGTTTCCATGTAATTGGCGATACCAGAGAACCAATCACTGTTCTGCTTTGTGGTAGTGCCGGAAACAGATTCAAACGTTTCTGAGGACGAAACGGCGGCATCAGCGATGGTGTAGAGAAGACTCTCAGCATGGTCCTTGATCAAATCGAGTGAGAAGCCTGGGTCGGGAAACGAACCTGGTCCCAATCCGAATTGAGCAACCAGAGTCCGATGGCGACAAGAGGAAGACGACGGTGTGCGGCTGAAAGGGGAGCGGCGGAAGTGGAGGACTCTGCCTGTAGAGAAAGTTGATGAGAGGATAAGGCTCGTCGGCCTTAGAGATATCGAAGAAGCCATCTCCAGAGAGAAAGACGAGACAAGAAAGGTAAGTGGGTTTTAGGGTTTTTGGTTCAGAAGAAATGGGGAGGATTTGGATTATTGCAAGTGTTGTATCTTGCTTCACGTCTCTCAGTGCGCGAGACCGACCATGGAAGTGGAAGCTAAAACAGTCTTTGTTTTGTTCTGAATTTCTTTATCCTGTCGCTGCCATTTTTAATTGGGCCAATCATAAATCACATTATTTTGGTTGATAAAGCCCAATTAGGGCCTAGTTAAATTAGTAGGCCCAATTTCTTTTGTTTGCTCTTTTCTAATTTCCTTTACATTAATGTTTTCTGAGAACTTCCCTCGATCCCCAGATTGAATCCCTTCGTCCGTCGTCCGTCGTCCCTCAAATCGCCTCGCCGCCGTCTCTCTCACCTTTCCGGGTACATACTTTTTCGTGTTTTAATTAAGCTATCAGTAGACTTAGTGAAAGAAGCTAGATTCTTGATTGCGTTGGAGCTTTGACGCTTTCTCGATTTTGCTACATTCATGATAACATCACTTCTTTATTTTCTTGTGTGCTTTTTCACTGCTAACATCAATGGTGTGTCGGAATCTAAGCTAACTTGTCTTTTTTTCCTCTTTCTATGGGTTGTAACAGAATCGATGATTTACACGGCAATCGACAATTTCTACTTACCGGAGGAGCAGATAAAGAACTCACCTTCCAGGAAAGATGGGATCGATGAAACAACCGAGACGACACTTAGGATCTATGGATGTGATCTCATCCAAGAAGCTGGAATCTTGCTCAGACTGTATCCTTTTCTTCGTCTTGGTCTCCGTATGTTTTTGCTGATAGCTCAAATGTCACATTACATACAACTTTAGATATTCCTTAACCCTTATATTGTTGAATCTTTAGACCACAGGCTGTTATGGCTACTGGGCAGGTTCTTTTCCACCGTTTCTATTGCAAGAAGTCTCTTGCCAAGTTCGATGTTAAGGTACTACTTACTTATCTCTGTTTCTTGAGGCCTTTGAACTTGATAAACACCTGCGGTTTTAGTTTCAGTGTGAAGATTCTTTACTTTTTGTGACTCCTCCTGCCTGTAACCATAACGGTTTTGGTGTTTACCTTATACAGATAGTTGCTGCGAGCTGTGTCTGGCTTGCGTCAAAGTTGGAAGAAAACCCTAAGAAAGCTAGGCAGGTCATCATTGTCTTCCACAGGATGGAGTGCCGCAGGGAGAACTTACCATTAGATCATCTTGATTTGTTTTCCAAGGTTAGTATGCACACTGCACCATTATATGACAGGTTCCATATTTGTCATGTTGAATGCTTTTTATGTATATATGTGTCGTGCGTGCATTAAATTGAGACACTGCCTTTTCTTTTATATGTCGTGTTTTTTCTTATATCATTTTCGTATCTCATCCTTTTCCCACTTGTTGATTTTCTGCAGAAGTATTCTGAGTTGAAAGTTGAATTAAGCAGAACTGAGAGACACATACTGAAAGAGATGGGTTTTGTTTGTCATGTTGAACATCCTCACAAGTTCATCTCAAACTACCTTGCCACACTTGAAACACCTCCAGAATTGAGGCAAGAGGCTTGGAACTTGGCAAATGATAGGTAACCTCTAATTTTACTTGGATATTTTTAAATTTGATTACTCGAGTTAGCTGTACATCATTGTGTCAATAGGTTTTAGAGTTGCCTTTGAGCTGAAGCTCGGAATAACATATGCACTGTTCTGTTTTGAGTAGTGTTGTTTTCTTAATATCTGATTATTACTTCTGTGATGTTTTCTCATTTGATCCCGTGTGATAAATGTCTATAAATGCAGTCTGCGTACAACCCTTTGTGTAAGGTTCAGAAGTGAGGTTGTGGCTTGTGGGGTCGTGTATGCTGCTGCACGTAGGTTTCAAGTTCCTCTCCCAGAGAATCCACCCTGGTGGAAAGCATTTGATGCAGATAAATCTGGTATTGACGAAGTGTGTAGAGTTCTTGCTCATCTATACAGTCTCCCAAAGGCTCAGTATATCTCAGTTTGCAAGGATGGGAAGCCTTTTACCTTTTCCAGTAGATCCGCGAATTCTCAATCTCAATCAGCTACAAAGGTGAGATAGATGATAGCTCGTTATCTAAGTTTTTGTGATTTGTGCGAAAGCTTTAAGATTATTCTCCATATCATGTTGAGTCCATTTCTTGAAGGAGCAAACAGAATAGCTTTGGATATTGTGCGTTTCGCTTTACCTTTTATCAGTTTTTGGTTTGATGTACTTTGCCACTGTGTTACAGGATGTTTCACCGGCAGTTGACGGTGCTGTTGATACGAAGGGTACTTCAGGATCTGTTAATAACGAGTCTAAGGATGGAAAGAATAACACACCTCATGAAATGGCTACAGATGTGAAGAAGAGCGATACGGAGTCAAACAGTCTGCCAATTGTGGGAGACTCGAGGGAGGGAAGAAGTAAAGTAGGAGAGAGTGATAGAGAGAAGGAACGAGGTAGAGAGAGGGACAGGGCCAGTAGTAGGTCTCACAGAGACAGAGGCAGAGATTCTGACAAGGAGAGTGATAGGGAGAGAGACAAACTAAAAGAGCGTAGTCATCATCGGTCAAGAGATAGACTGAAGGA
This sequence comes from Brassica napus, assembly GCF_020379485.1. NCBI lineage: Eukaryota > Viridiplantae > Streptophyta > Magnoliopsida > Brassicales > Brassicaceae > Brassica > Brassica napus. The sequence continues at coordinate 2,924 of NW_026014338.1, read as the reverse complement.
TTATGGTGATAGATCAAGACATCACTCTTCTCGCGATCGTGACTATCGCGAATCGTCGCACTCATCGAAAGACCGTCGTAGTAGGCACCATTAAGTCAAATCTTCTTGTCACCAATCTTTCTCATCGTTTTGGGACAAGCCCTTAAACGTTCTGCTTGATGTTTAGACATGAGAGTCATGTACTTGATTTGTGTCAGTGAAACACCCATGTCACTCTTGAGCGTACTCAATTTAGCATTATGTGAGGTACCACATGCCTAGTTAACGTTTAAACACAACCAAATGCAGACGCACATACTGAACCTAAATTCATCAATTCGAATCTAAACAGATCTGAATCAAATGATGATGGAAAGACCAAAATAGTAAGCGACAACAACAAATAATCAAAGAGACAGAATAGTAACATAATAGATTGGAGGGTGATGATTGAAGTCGGATTCGTAAGTGATCACTTTGCATTCTGTATCTGTGTTACGGTGTCTGCATTCGGTGCGATGACCGTCTGTTCTCCCATAATGATGTGATGATGATGGTGGTGGTAAGTGGCCCTGCAACAAAACATCACGCACGTCGATTTATGTCAACAAAAATTAAACCAGTGTATATAATTCAAAAATTGTATATTATTGAGTAAATGAGTTTGTGTTCCAGAAAAAAAAAAATATTGAGTAAATGAGTTTATTTGTACTAAAGAAAAAAAAAAGAGAGGGTGCTATATACTTTCTGATTCGGGACTGCGCTTGGCTTTGAAGAAAAATTTATATGCGAACCAACCACCAGTTCCAAGAACAGCTAACGACGGAATTGAAATACTAAGAGACACAACTAAGTTGCCGCTTTTCTCCCCTGAAGAATCTTCACATACATTTATCACAAATTAGACTTGAACCAGCACTATTGTTCCAATAAAAAATGATTTGAATCTCATGTGTTGAAATCATTATTTATTTCAGTTAACATACTTATTTACGTGACAATTGTTTTTCCCGTCTATATTAAATTTTTTTCTTTACGTGAATATCTCATTTACTAAATGAAATTTTTGATAATTGTAATCAATAATAAGTTTTACAGATTCGTATTTTTTCTGGTGTGTACCGTATTAGTATAGCATATACGATTATGAAAAGAAAAAAGTACCGGATTTGCCTCCACCACCACCGGAGCCTGAGCTGCCACCATCACCGCCAGTGCTAGGGCTTTCCCCACCACCGCCAGTGGTAGGGCTTCCACCACCATCGCCAGTGCTATGACTGCCGCCGCCACCACCACCCAGTGCTAGGACTACCTCCACTGCCGCTGCTAGTTGAATTTGTCCCGTTTCCAGCACTATTGCTAATAACATAAAGCTCGAGAGCATTGATGAGTGGGTCCAAAGTCGAGTCTGGTTTAGCTTTAAATGTTAGATAGGGAAGACTTGTCGTCACGACAGCCCTCAGAGAAGCTTGAGTCACTGCCCCGAAAGGTGGCGCAATTACACCTGGACCCACTTGTTTGTTATCGTATTTACGTAGAAAGTCCGCTTTTGGTCGGAAGCAAGGGTCAGTGGTTCCGAGAAAGTAAAGGACAATGTAAAATGTTACTCCTCGAAAAGGTAGTTTTATATCATAGAAAGCCATGTCCTCCCGAGACCAAGCGTCGAAGGACAATCTCAGGTGGTCGATTGTCAGCCCCTGAAGTGTTGATAGAAGTGGCAGCACTTGTTAGAGTTACGGTCGAAAGTGGTGTTGGCGCCCAAATTCTATCGTAAGGATCAAACGGGGACCTGTAATAAATATATTTTTTTCAATTGTTTTAAACACATTCGACATTAATTTGTAAACTTTTTTAAAACTGTATTTAGTAAAAAATTATTGGTTTAAATTTATGAAAAATAGTTAAATACATTAAAACAAAATTGAGTATGTTTTTTAATACGGGTGAAAACACCCAAAAAAAAATATTTTTTAAAAAAACTATTTATTTACCAATTGAACTGCTTAATATGATGATCTTTGACTTGGATCTACCTATGTTTCCAAAGACATTCCGGTTCCATTGTAATAGGAACAACCAACATGTTCCGATTTAAAAGAATTTTTCTTAAGATGACTTTAGTATGCATATTGAACAAATGTTAATCGCCTACATAAAATCCGACGATATGTTTACCTTACTAAATCCTGTACCCTACCGTAGGCGGTTCGTTGCTGGAGGATGAAACCTTCCTTAGCACCAAGATCGGTGTACATGGAGTCGTCCAGCCTCCGTACTTCAATGGTAGACACAAAAGGGTTTTCGTTCAAAAACATACGAAAAAGCATACACTAGTATTCCCGCTCTCAGGAACAAATATAGCCTCTGATCGTTGTACCGCTGATCGACGTCACCGTGACGACCGAATCTCGATGCTTCCCATCGTACAGGACATCAAACTTGGGAGCCTTGTTCTCTCCGTCGTAGTTCCCATAGTGAATCTCGTCCGAACTAATACTTTCCTACCTTTATCGACCGGAATGTTGGAGTAACAGTTTGTCTCCCCCGTAGGAAAATACCGGAGCGTGGTTAGAGATTCAGCGGTTGTGACTATTGTTTAAATGTGGACGTCAAAACCGGTGGTTACAAATTCCGTGTCTCCCACCCACGTTCTGTTGTCAGCATCAACGTGCGAGCTTGATGATCCACCGTCTATGTTTATATCTGAAACCAAGCCCCATCAAACTAAAAATTACGTACTAACATATGCATTTATGATATGAGACAATAAAAGAAGCCTGAATGGTAAATATTTTGAGTTACTAAAACCAATTAATAACTAACCAGCTGCATTACGAAAGGATATGATGAAATAATATGGCGGAGAAGGCAAATTAATCTTAGAACACCGCGCCATTATCTCTTGTTCGTTGGTCGAGGTAATGTCACAAGATGTACGAAAATCT